>NC_044052.1:17628549-17631049 GCF_902167405.1 Gadus morhua
CACCTACTCCCCCACCTCCTCCACTACATCCCCTCCGGGACGCCCTGCTCCCCCTGTCCCGGGCGGGGCCCTGAGGTCCTCCTCTCCGGGACTCCCTGCTCTCCCTGTCACGGGCGGGGGCCAGGCCCGGATCACATTACAGGAAGAACCAGGCAATTATGTAATGGAGTCTAATCTATACTTCTCCTGTCAGCAGGCAGGGGGGGGGGGGCATGCACAATAAGACACAGAGATACTCCGAGCGATCGATGGGCTTCTGACGGCGGTTGGGGGGGGGGGGGGATGTTGTGTTACGAAGCAGACGGATCAAAGTGCAGCTTTCACGCGTGTCTCCACAACACCGCTGGCTGGTTTGAAAAAGGGTGTTGTAACGAGAGCTCTCTGTCCAGCACAGAGAGAGAGAGAGAGAGAGAGAGAGAGAGAGAGAGAGAGAGAGAGAGAGAGGGAGAGGGGGAGAGAGAGAGAGAGGGGCCGGAGAGAGAGAGAGAGAGAGAGGGCCGGAGAGAGAGAGAGAGAGAGGGCCGGAGAGAGAGAGAGGTCTTTTATCTGAGTTTAGCTCCATGCTAGAATGAAATCAATTCTTAAATTAGTTAATTCAACAAATATTTTATGAATTAATGAATTAAGAAAGCGTGAACAAATAAAGAAATGCCCGCAAGGCTTGCATGAGTGTGTAATGTGCTTAGATGATATACTTCGAATGATCTCTGAGCAACATAACAGTGGTGAAATGTGCTCAATAGAAAATTGAATGACTCAGTAATTAAGTCAAATATGAAAGGAGGAATCAACAGACATCCTTCTGGCCCACTTCCAAAGGTTTGACAATTTATTTTCATGATCAAATAAAACCGTTTACCATCCTACCATATAACTAGAACCAGACCAAACCAGTGAAACAACGCCCCCTCTGGTGTAACACGATTTAGGGCAGCTTTTCCTCCCCTGGCCTCCAGTGCACCTGGAGACACGATCTAATGTTAGCACAGTGGGTGAGGGGGGGGGGGGGGGGGGGGGGGATTTTTCCAAGTAAAGGATGCGCTTGCGAAAACCCCCAAGGAGAGTCTCTCTGAGCTCTGAGGAGGAGTGGGAGGAGGAACATTGTCACGGTGAGGATCTCCTCCTACATCCTCCTCCTACATCCTCCTCCACATCCTCCACCGCCTCCTACATCCTCCTCCACCCCTTTTGAGTAAACAAAAGAGTGTTTTAGGTGGGACGCTACAACAGCTAAGCTGCCGAAAGGACAGATTTAAGAACGCTTTTTTACCTAGGACAGAAGAATATTCATTTAAACTGTTAGCTTGAGCTGCTTATCAAACTGTATTATTGCACCTGTTCATTGCACACCTGTATATTTGCATACCTGTATATTTGCACACATCTTGTTCTGCTATCTCTGAGTAACAGCTGCTTATACTTCAACTAAACTAACAGACCTTGAGGAATCGAGAAGACCAGGTCAAGTATGATAAGAGTCTTTATTGCTACCCGCGAACAGGCAAACAAAGAAACTTACACTAACATGTCAGACCATACAGATAACGTTTAGAAAAATGTCATGTTTGATTGGTTCAAAGTCCTGTGTTTATGGTACCGTTTATGTACATTCTGATCCCTTGGACCCTCCACATGGAATCAACATTTTAGGCCCAACTCATGTCAGTCCATATTTATAGGGGAAAGATGACTATTGACCACCATTAATATATGTATATGCCTGACAATAATCATAATTTGCCATAGAATATAGGGTTCATTTCTTCTATATGGGCTCATGGTTTCTGTATAGGTGGGATATGTATGTATACATGTGGTGAGATGAATAAAGTATATCTTATCTTACTTTTGTCTCCTCACACAGGGGACCATTGTTTCTCCAAACGTTTCTCCCAACGGTCCAATCAACTCCCACCGCCCTTTGCCCCCCCCCCCCCCCCCCCCCCCCCCCCCACATCATCCATTTTCCCTTTCTCCTCAGCGTTATGCAGGGCTGACCATACACTGGGTCTATACAGCGTGTGTTTATGACTGAAGGCCATCCGACGGCAGGACATTGAGGTGCAAGTTGTCCTTCGACAGTTAATGAGAGCACCAGACGGACTCCAGTCCGCCCTGAGGTCTCTCTACCTCCTCAACCACCTCCTCCTCCACCTACTCCCCCAACTCCTCCACCTCCTCCTCCACCTACTCCCCCACCTCCTCCACTACATCCCCTCCGGGACGCCCTGCTCCCCCTGTCCCGGGCGGGGCCCTGAGGTCCTCCTCTCCGGGACTCCCTGCTCTCCCTGTCACGGGCGGGGGCCAGGCCCGGATCACATTACAGGAAGAACCAGGCAATTATGTAATGGAGTCTAATCTATACTTCTCCTGTCAGCAGGCAGGGGGGGGGGGGCATGCACAATAAGACACAGAGATACTCCGAGCGATCGATGGGCTTCTGACGGCGGTTGGGGGGGGGGGGGATGTTGTGTTACGAAGCAGACGGATCAAAGTGCAG
>NC_044052.1:17651850-17656850 GCF_902167405.1 Gadus morhua
CTCTCTCTCTCTCTCTCTCTCTCTCTCTCTCTCTCTCTCTCTCTCTCTCTCTCTCTCTCTCTCTCTCTCTCTCTCTCTCTCTCTCTCTCTCTCTCTCTCTCTCTCTCTCTCTCTCTCTCTCTCTCTCTCTCTCTCTCTCTCTCTCTCTCTCTCTCTCTCTCTCTCTCTCTCCTCTCTCTCCCTCTCTCTCCCTTGCTCTTCCCCCTCGAGCTCAACAGTGCTGCGCGCGGGAGCGGCGGCGCGGGACCACTGAGCGGGCGTGCGAGGCGCGGGAATCCGGCGGGCGGGACGAAGATCCGTCTCCTCTTCCTCGCGAACGATCGGCTAACTCGGAGTGAACGGCTTGCGAGCAGCCGGGTTAACGGTGCGATACGGCGCGCGATAAATGAGCCCGCGCGTGGCGCGGGACGGGGAAGGAGCAAAAGAGACGTTTCTATTCAAGTGCAAAAAAATATGAAAAATATGATGGAAAAGGCACCAAAGTCCCCCTGAGTAGCGCCCCCCCCCCCCTGCCACCCCCTCCAGCTGTTCATTAAAACATCAGAACGACCCGCGCGCTCAGACACAGCGCAGTGACGTCCCCGATCCGTTTATCCGCCGACCTTAAACAACTCGCCGGAACCGGTGTGTGAGTGTTACCATGGCGACCCGCGCCAGCTGGCGTACCCGCGTCCACATCACCTACCGGAAACACCGCGGTGACTCTAACGGGGAGGACTGTGCGCGTGCCGCGGGGGGTCCAGGGCGGACGACGTAGCCGGCACCACCGCACCTGGTGGGCCACGCGGACACACGGGCAACAGATGCCACGCAGATGAGCCGCGAGATGCTGCGTCAGAGGCAAGAGCACCCCCAAGCATGTCGCTGGCTCCGCGCAGGAGCCGGTCACAGTCTGATGTACGGGCATCATAAAGCAGAACCACGTGACGCCGACCCCACAACACATGGCGGCTAACGGGGCCTCGGCCGTCCAAGTGCTGCTGACGCTGTTCAGACAGCAGGCAGCTCGCACGGCCGTACAGGAGAACGGTTTAATAACAACATGTCTTCCACATTACTGAGCTGAAAGTTCAATTTTCAGTTCAATTTCACATTGATTCGAGCGTGCATTAAAGCGGACCACCTTGAGGTAATGGAGAGATGCCTCTGTATCTCGCCCTTTCTCGCTCTCATCGTCTGGTGTGCTACCTCGCTTCCTCTCTCTTTATCTCTCTCTCCCTCTCTCTCTCTCTTGCCCCCATCCTCTCTCTCGCTCCCTCTCTCACTATCTCTACCTTCCCCCTCTCTATCTCTCTCTCCCTCTCTCTATCCTTCTCTCTCTCTCTCTCTCCTCTCTCTATCTCTCTCTCTCTCTCTCTCTCTCTCTCTCTCTCTCTCTCTCTCTCTCTCTCTCTCTCTCTCTCTCCCTCTCTCTCTCTCTCTCCTCTCCCTCTCTCTCTCTCTCTCTCTCTCTCTCTCTCTCTCTCTCTCTCCTCTCTCTCTCTCTCTCCTCTCCTCTCTCTCTCTCTCTCTCTCTCTCTCTCTCTCTCTCTCTCTCTCTCTCTCTCTCTCTCTCTCTCTCTCTCTCTCTCTCTCTCTCTCTCTCTCTCTCTCCCAGATGCTATCAGAGGAGGGCTGGTTCCAGTAACAACGGGCCTGATGGCTATAGATCTGCAGCCTGTCGGTGCATTAGGCTCCAACACAGCCTCCCCACAAGGCTACTTAATGCTCATCTGCAATGGAAACAATCTGTATACACACTTTCCATACATGCACGCACACACACACGCACACACACACATACAGATACACTCACGCATACACATGCAGAAACACCATCAATGTTTGGATGTGTTTTACAGTGGGCCGTTCTCTCTTTCGGCGTCCATGTTCATTTCAGTGTGTTGCCCTTTAACCCAGAGGGACAGGGTTGGAGTTGAAGACACTAACAGCAGACAGGGTGTATGTAGAGGCATCTTGCTCGAGGACACCTGTACAGGGAGACTGGGGGGGGGTGGGGGGGGGTTGGTACCCAGGTCGGCTGGGCGGCAGACGCCCCATCAGCAGCACTAGACTCTACTGCCAGGTCTCCTTAATCGGGGATGTCAGGGCCACGGCAGAGCTAATGTGATCCATGACCTGAGGTGGTAGAGTTAAGCTCTGGCTGAGAGAGGGTGGGGGGAGAGGGAGAGGGAGAGGGAGAGAGAGAGAGAGAGAGAGAGAGAGAGAGAGAGAGAGAGAGAGAGAGAGAGAGAGAGAGAGAGAGAGAGAGAGAGAGAGAGAGAGAGAGAGATGGGTATGGAGAGAGATAGTGAGTGAGAGAGATAGTGAGTGAGATAGCAAGCTAATGGGTGAGAGAGAAAGAGATAGGGAGAGAGAGATATAGAGTGAGAGGGCGGCACAGAGAGAGAGTGTCAGTGTGGGAGAGAGAGAGAGAGAGAGAGTGAGAGAGAGAGAGAGAGAGAGAGAGAGAGAGAGAGAGAGAGAGAGAGAGAGAGAGATCAGTCCAGTAGATGCTACTGGGGGTCTTCAGGTTCCTGGTGGGGTCTCTCTCTCCTGAATGAAGAAAACTAACGGGGGGAGGGGGCGGGGGGGCTCGGGCAGGGAGGCGATGCCTATCGCCCCGTCAGATACCTGCATGGCCCCCCCCCTCCTGGGGGGCCGGGCCGCACACAGCACGCAACGTCCTCTTAGAGCGCTGAAGAGGCCTGTGAAGTAGAATATCTATTTATATTGGCCTAGTGTTCCGTCTCCAGGAGCTGTCGCTGAAATGGATGAGGATCCATTGGGTTTCATTTCAGCCGCTGCTCTTGTCTGCTCCTCTCGGCCACCTCTCCTGCCACTCCCCCCATCCCCGATATCCCCCCGATGAATTATTTCTGTCAAGATCCCACTTTGATTCCTTCAATTTCATGCTCCCCCCTTCATCTCCTCAATCCCTCCCTCTCCTACCTCCTTCATTCGTTCCCTGCTTTCCTTCATTCCTTCTTTCTTCCCTCCCTCCCTCAAACCCATCATTGTCTCCCTCTCTCCCTCCCTCCCTGCCACCCATCATCCTCTCCCTCTCTCGCCTCCTCCCTCCCTCCCTCCCCCCTCCTCCCCCCCATTGTTCTACCCCCTCCTTCTCCTCTCTGCACGTCCGTAGGCTGCTGTCCTCCTCCTCTTCTTATCCGAGCCGTCATCAGTCCCAGACAATGAACCAGTGGGCAGGGCCCCGGACACGGCGGGCCCTCACATCCCATAATATAACATCCAGTAATATAACATCCCATAATACCTTCTCCTTCACCCGGAGACCGTCCTCAAAGATGCACGTGTGCACGTGGCCGAGTGCTTTGGAGCCGGACGCCTGTTAATGTTTGCGACACACACAGCCCTGGGCACATCCACACACACACACACATGCACAGACACACACACATGCACACCCACACCCACATACACACAGACACACACATGTGACAAACACACGCATACACGCATGCACACATTCCTGGTGACTCATGCGTGCTACAGAAACATGCCCGTCGGTATAACGTTGCGCCGTTACTTACTTGCGTACGTTTGTTTTCTTTGCAGGCCGCTGTCGGCCCCTCGTTTCTCATTACTCACTGGATGAGGCAATCAGCTAGGCAAGGGCACCCTGCACTCAGAGAGAGACCAGGGAGGACACACAGAGGGAGAGAGAGGGCGAGAGAGAGAGAGAGAGAGAGAGAGAGAGAGAGAGAGAGAGAGAGAGAGAGAGAGAGAGGGTGGGCGTGCAGGGGCAGGCAGGAATAGCAGGCTGGGAGAGAATGAGATGAGAGACAGAGAGAGAGAGAGAGAGAGAGAGAGAGAGAGAGAGAGAGAGAGAGAGAGAGAGAGAGAGAGAGAGAGAGAGAGAGAGAGAGAGAGAGAGAGAGAGAGAGAGAGAGAGAGAGAGAGAGAGAGAGAGAGAGAGAGGGAACAGGCTGTTTGAACGGGGCAAGGGTTGGGTGGGTGGGTGGCTGGGTGGGAGGGATGAGGGATGGCTGAGATGTGCGGCGGAGAGGGAGAGAGAGGACGAATGAAAAAAGATGAGGGCACAGATGAACGAGGAGACAGAAGAGCAGGGACGAACGAAGAGGAGGAGGAGGAGGAGGAGGAGGAGGAGGAGAGAGGAGCAGGACTGACGAGGGAGAGGAAGAAAGAAGAGGATGAAGATGAGTGAGGAAGAGGAGGAGAAGGTGGAGGGATGAGGATGAGGAGTGAGGAAGAGGAGTTGCAGGAGTAAGAGGAGGAGTAGGAGGGAGAGGACAAGGGAGAGGTGCCGGGTGGGTCGGGGGGTTGGGGGGGAGGGGCAGTAGCACAGGTGGTTCTGTCATTAGTGTCAGATTAAAGCAGAGGGCGACTCCAAAGGACTCACCTCTGATTCACTCTCTCGTTGCGCTGGGTCCATGGAAGCTTAAATACATAGAAATGAAGGCACACACATACTGTATGCATGTGCACGCACCAGCACACACTGGCAATGCACAATCGCACCCCGACACCTGCACACACGCACACACACAAGCACACACACACACACACACACACACACAAAGGCACATATATGTTTGCGTGCCACACATAGACACAAAGGCACACGCATACACACATGCACGCACTCACACAAAGGCACACACAGACACCTGCACACACACGCGCACGCACATGCGCACACACACACAAGCACCCACACACTCAAAGCACACGCAAAGCATACACTACACGCACAGGAGCGCCTCACAGACGTTAATGTGCACAGAAGGCGGAATGCACGTGCACACACATTATGCACACTATCCTGTCTGTGCACACACAACATGTGTTGGTATGCCTCCTAGGCACACCTGTGCACAGGCTGCATGAGTGTTTGTGTTTGCGCACATGCACATGCTGGCATGCACTCAAACAATGATGTTCAAATAGGATTACACACACAGGCGTGCGCGCACTCACAGAGAGATGCATGCCTGTTCAAGGCACCTGTACACCATCGCTTTGTGTAGATCTTTATT
>NC_044052.1:17661850-17688696 GCF_902167405.1 Gadus morhua
TCCCAAACAGTACAGGTAGAACTCCTCCCCCAGTCTTCATAGGCATTCACAGAAGTATTTCCGTAAAAGTATCTTCAATTTGAACATTCTCTTTGTCATTCTCTCTCTCTTGTATTTTTCATTGTTTCTTTGAAATGTCCGATTTAGTACCCTCTTATTAAGGTTTACTTTTCTACGCAGATGGTCCTGAATCATTCAAGTATCGAAGCACAATCAGAGTAATTCTATGCTAAGCTTCACCAAACCAATAGCCACCCCAAGCCTAATCGTCAATTATACCCCCAGGTACATCGTGCTTGACAACGGCCTGAGAGCTCTGCTCATCTCAGATACAAGGACGAGTTCAGCTGACAACACCTCTGACGGAGAGGACGAGGAGGAGGAGGAAGACGAGGAAGAGGAGGAGGAGGAGGAGGAGGAGGAAGGCGACGAGGAGGAGGAAGAGGGCAGTGACTCCGGAGAAGAAACAGGGGAAGAAGAAGACGAGGATGACAAAAAGGAGAGCGAGGACGAGGGAGAGAAGGAGGGGAAGAGGAGACGAGGGAAGCCGTCTGAGAAACAGGTGCACAACAGGGACCTACTTTCTGGCTCTGCCCAGTAACTTGCATGTTAATCGGAACCGCAATTTTGGCCTCCGCAATTAGCTGAACGCTAAAGGCTGCAATTATTGCGTACATCTTTGTTTTATGAGAAATGTAATACGAAATGATTATGTGATTTTCTAGGCCTGTTTCATTAAAAGCCAATTACAAAGCGTTACTACTCAGCAGTAAGCGCTGGTTGTTAATTGGGCTAGAATCATTCCCTCTAAATATATGACATGAAGTAATGGGATGGGGAAGCACGGTTTGGAAAATGGAATCGGTAATCTGTTTAATCTGTCTGTATAGTTGCAATCACTAACCCAATGTAGGCCAAAATCTATTCTCCAAAAGTATAATTTAACCATATCGATTTTGTAAGATGTGTCTGGATATATAAACGTACAATGGCATGTTTTCATCTTTTTTTGCATATTGTCCCAAGGATTTGTAATGCGTCTTTGAGAACTGGAACGTCGCCCCCTGTAGTAATGACGAAGTAACGCTCCCTGTCTGTCTGTCCCAGTCGGCTGCAGCGCTGTGCGTCGGAGTGGGCAGCTTCAGCGACCCCGACCACCTCCCGGGCCTCGCTCACTTCCTGGAACACAGTGAGTGAGCATCCTCCTGCAGCACGCTGTCAACACCCATCCTGACCCCCCCTTCCAAACCCTACAGGGGGAGAGATGTGGGGTCTGAAGATATTGAGCTTTATTTATTTTTTTAGTGCTTGAGTTACCTTTTACGTGTATTTCTGCAGCTCTCTGTTGTTGTTTGTATGGCTACAAATCAAACTTACTTTTTTCCCAACCTCTCCTCTCTTCCTTTCTCTTCTCTTCCCTCCTCCTCTCTCCTCTCCTCTCCCCTTGTTAACTCTCTCGGCTTCTATCTGGTCCTCTCCTCTCTCCCCTCTCCTCTCTCCTCTTCTCCCCTCCCTCTCTGCTCTCCCTCCCCTCCCCTCTCCTCCCTCTCCTCTCTCCTCTTCTCCCCTCCCTCTCTGCTCTCCCTCCCCTCTCCTCTCCTCTCCTCCCCTCCCCTCCCTCCCTCCCCTCCCCTCCCCTCCCAGTGGTGTTTATGGGCAGTGAGAAGTATCCCACGGAGAACGGCTTTGACGCCTTCCTCAACAAACATGGCGGCAGCGACAACGCGTCCACCGACTGCGAGCGGACGGTGTTCCAGTTCGACGTTCCCAGGAAGCGCTTCCGGGAGGCTCTGGACAGGTGAGGACCCGAGGGAGAGCGCTTTGCGTTCGTGTGTTTGCCGGCTGCCCCCTGATCTCTCTGCCGGGGTCTGGTCTGAGTCCGGTCCACTCGCTGATCATCCGCTCTGCTTCTCCCCCTGGCGATGTTCCCCCCCCGCCCCCCCTCCCTCCCTCCCTCCCTCCCCAGGTGGGCCCAGTTCTTCATCTGCCCGCTGATGATCAGAGACGCCGTGGACCGCGAGGTGGAGGCTGTCGACAGCGGTGAGTGGAGGTCGGGACCACCTTCTCCACCCCCACCACCCACCCGTCATGCTACCACCATCAAAGCCGGGGGGGGGGGGGGGGGGCTGGCGGGTGGTGGCAGTGGTCGATGGGGGTGGTGGCAGGGGTGATGTTGTTTCTCTGCTTATCAGTCCCTCTGGACTCTGCTGAGAAAGGAGAATGATTTGACCTGTGTCTGCACACTGGGTCTCGTCTGAAAGCTAGAAATGTATAGAGACACAACGGGACGCCACACAAAAACATATGCACTGTGTGTATTTATTTACTTCGAATTGTATATCCTTAACCTTTCCTTTGCTGTCTTCTTCATCCCCCCCCCCCCCCCCCCTGAAGAGTACCAGCTGGCCAAGCCGTCCGACTCCCACAGGAAGGAGATGCTGTTCGGCAGTCTGGCAAAACCCGGACACCCCATGGGCAAGTTCGGTTGGGGTGAGTCGCCCCCTCCCCCCCACCCAGCATCCTGTGAACAGCCCTGCAGACCAGTGCTCAATCAGCCGGGCGCCACGCCCTTCACCTCGTTAACCGACAGTGAACAGCTGTTGGAGGAGCGGCCAACAAAGACAAGAAGGCAATTTGTGTGATTCTTGTTTTTTGTTTTTGTGCCAGGAAACGCTCAGTCCCTGAAGGAGGAGCCCAAGGAGAAGAAGATCAACGTGTACAAAGAGCTGCGGGCCTTCTGGAAGAGATACTACTCTGCCCACTACATGACCCTGGCTGTGCAGTCCATAGGTCAGCAGTCCACCCCTTCAGCTTCCCTGAGGCCAAAGCAACCTCCTCCAGAGCTATTCATCCCTTAGGCCAGAGCAATCGACTCCAGAGCTGTTTTTGCCTTTAGGCAGAGCGATCTACTCTAGTGCTGTTGGTTCCTTTAGGCCAGAGCAATCTACACCAGAACTGTTCCTCCCATGAACCCGAGCAATCTACTCCACAAATGATCATTCCTTTAGGCCAGAGCAATCTACCTCAGAGATGTTTGTTCTTTTAGGACAGAACAATCTACTCCAGAGCTGTTCCTCCCTTATGCCAGATCAATCTACTCAAGAGCCATTCGCTCCCATAGGCCAGAGCAGTCTACTCTATAGGTATTCGCTCCCAAAGGCCAGAGCAATCTATTCCAGTGTTGATCATTTCCAATACTTTTAAGGTGAAGGCAGAGAGAGTGCATCCAGGCTATTTCAGGTGTAAGCCACTCAAGATGAAAGATGAAATCCACCTCCCTATCCCAGTGCATGTTCTACATTTTGTGAAGGCATGTCTAAGGGGGATTATATTGCTAACAGTAGATATTTAACAGTAAATGACAATAGATGGATAAAGTAGATAGTTCCTGCTGCTAACTTCCCTCTGCTCGCCCTGTGCCCCTACAGAGAAGCTGGACACCTTGGAAGAGTGGGTGAGGGAGATCTTCAGCAAGGTGCCCAACAAGTAAGTCTGAAGCTCTTCAATAGCATGGTTCACCGACCTGCCATCTTGGATCCAAACACCAGCCGCAGTGTTTCCCCCAGAAAATGTCTTAGTCAAGGTGGTCAAGGAGGTTTCAATTCCATTCAAAAATGACACAACCATTGTTGTGATCAGTATTACTGATGCATTATTTATCTTTATACCTGATGGAGGTATGTTTCATTTCCCTACGAGAGCTTTCTACTTTGTTAATGCCTGGTAATTAAAAAATATATATGTTTTTTTTTAATACATATGTAGTCAAGGCGGGCCCTATTGTTGTTAAGGCGGCCGCCATAACCATACAGTAACCTCACTGTCCTGTGCTTTGTCTAGCAGCCAGGCATAATGATGTGTTTGGATTGGGAATCAACACATTAATATTTCCTCCTTAACAAAACGCTCGTACCATGAGTATCCATTGTAGTCTCTGTAAATAAACTTTAATTTCACCCTACAGTAAATATTTACCAGGTGGTAATCATTCGTCTAATCAAGATGAAATATACTCCTGGGCCCTTTTTCGCTGATAAGGAAAATATTTTGCAATTATCTCCTGGCTTGAAAGGACGCGATTACTCCATGCGTCCGGATGAGTTACCTTTCTACCTGATAAATGATGCCTGTGGTGTTGGTGCTGGCAGGGGACATTAATGTGCTTTGTATTGTGTGTGTGTGTATGTGTGTGTGTGTGTGTGTGTGTGTGTGTGTGTGTGTGTGTGTGTGTGTGTGTGTGTGTGTGCAGCGTCCAGCCCAGGCCGGATTTCTCTCGCATGCAGGATCCCTTCGATACGCCAGCCTTCAACAAGCTCTACAGAGGTACGCACCCCCGCCCAGCCAGCCCACCGGGCCCCCACTGGGAGTGGGATAGTCAGCACAGTGCCCCCCCCCCCCCCCCCGGTGCTGCTACTGCTGCCAATACGGGCGACCTCTGTGTAACTGGGAATATAACATCCTAAGGCCGTCATTAATGCTGTGAATATTAAGTGTGTGTGTGTGTGTGTGGTGTGTGTGTGTGTGTGTGTGTCCGTCCAGTTGTTCCCGTGAGGAAAGTCCATGCTTTGACCATCACGTGGGCCCTCCCGCCTCAGGAGAAGCACTACAGGTAACGCGCACACACACACACACACACAGAGACACACACACACGGATGGATATGCACACATGAGGATTCTCTCGTCTCTGCCGTCCTCCGTTCCGACCCTTCTCCCCCCCCCTCTCCTGCTGTCTCCGCAGGGTGAAACCTCTTCACTACATCTCCTGGCTCATTGGCCACGAGGGAGCGGGCAGCATCCTATCCCTGCTCCGGAAAAAGTGAGTTTTTCCCCGAAAAGGTCTGATCTCTCTCCCCCCCCTCAGTGGGCTGAAGGGCTCCTCCAGAACCAATCACACACCACCCTCCGGGTTCCCATTCACATTCCTACTCCCCTGTGGTGTTTTTTCCGGGCGCTCCGTGTGCGGGGGTCCCACTTGCGCCGCGGCGCTCCCACTTGTCCCTGGATATCGGGCTGTTTCCGTAATGAGGCCCCCTCTCGGCCCCTCCTTGACGATAAGCGTTGCCGGACCCTCTCTGATTGCCCGGTTCTGACTACAGCGGGCCCCCGTATCCTAGCAACAGCACATCGGGCGGTTGATGGAGCACACCGTGCATGCCGCCGTTGAATGGGAACGCTGAATGTGAGAGTGGGCGGTCGTAGCGATTGTCATTCAGAAGCGAGCGATGGCGCCCGTTGCTGCCGGCGTCCGACGAGGGCCCTTCAGCGCGGACGTTTGAGTTGGTGCTCTATTTATCGCCCGAGTGCGCCGGGAGGTAGGACCGGCGGTGGGCAGCAGGGGTCAAACCGTGAGCTCCTGCCTCCAAAAATAGCCTCCTGTTTGAAGGTGGGTGGGCAGGTTTCAGAGGACGGTAGCTTGATGTTGTTGTACATGAGGCCAGGGTTGGATGGGGTTTTAGGAGGGCCATTGTGAGGCCCGATGCGCGGCAGGGTTTACCTGGCATGATGTCACATAATGTGCAGATCATAAAACGCCATCTAATGAAAGAAAACCATTATACTTCCGCCAAGCAGCGTAGGTCCTCAAGAGAGAAAGGAAGTTGCTAAGCAACACAAGCTTGCATACTTTGAGAGTGGCTCTGACTTAATACTGAACATTTGTTGTGTGTGTGTTTTTCCAACGGCTTGGAGTGCCATCGAGGTCAAGAACTCTGCAGTTTAACATTTAGTTTACAAAGCTACTCCCAATATGCCGTCCTCTGACGTGTGCCGTTTTCATTCGCATAATCGAACTATGAATTATGAAACCATGTAATCTAATATAGTTTAATAGTTCGATAATGCAGTTCTACAACTCAGCTGATTGAATATGGCGGTGTATCGCCAACAGTGATGCTCCCGTGATGCACCGTGATATACCCTCCCTGTCTGGTATATCCGGTGGGATATATGTGAGATATGTCTCCGTGGTGCCGTGTGTCCGGATAGGTGCTGGGCCCTGGATCTCTTCGGTGGGAACAGCGAGACGGGCTTCGACCAGAACGCCACCTACTCCATCTTCTCCATCTCCATCACCCTCACGGACGAGGGCTTCCAGAACTTCTACCAGGTACCTCACCTTTGTCCCGGTGTCGGTCCTAACGTCAGCGCAGGACAGCTGGTCTACGGATCAGGGGGGTGACTCCCAGCCAAAGGGTTCTGGGTTTGATTCCCCATCAGTTGACTCCATCTTACGCTCTCATGCTCCAACCCACCCGAGATCCAAGGCCAGCCCACTGTGTTCCGATCTGAAGCGAGTGTCGACACGTTTGTACTTTTGTACAGAGATGGGTGCCATGCTGCCACTGAGCCCTCGTCAGTCTGGGAACAACACGTCACTTGTGTGTTAGTTTGTGTGACTCCCGTTGTGGTTTGTGCAGGGGTTAGCGTGTGAGTGTGTCTCCTCTGCAGGTGGTCCACCTGGTCTTCCAGTACCTCAGCATGCTGCAGACCCTGGGACCTGAACAAAGGTACACACACACTCTCACTGGAGGGCTCTCTCTCTCTCTCGCTCTCTCGCTCTCTCTCATATATTTATATATATATTTGTGCATCTTCCTCTCCTAAATGTTTTTCTTCCTTGGCTGAGGGTGTGGTGTGTCAATCACTCCTCCCTTCCTACTGTGGTGATTTACTGATGCGTCAGAAGATGCTGATTACCTGTTAGGTCGTGGTCTCCTCGTGTTGTTACCGCTGTGACAATCAACCTCCTCTCACATGCTGTCTCTGTCGTCCCTGCAGAATATATGAAGAGATCCAGAAGATTGAAGCCAACGAGTTCCATTATCAGGAGCAGGTAAATGAATACTGGTACTAATACTAGTGACTCCAATCTTAGTTACTCCACTTATACTAGTGACTCCAATCTTAGTGACTCCACTCATGCTAGTGACTACAAGACTTGTAGTGACTGCATTCTTATAGTGACTCCACTTTTATAGTGACTCCATGTAATAGTGACTCCACTTTTATAGTGACTCCATGTAATAGTGACTCCACTTTTATAGTGACTCCATGTAATAGTGACTCCACTTTTATAGTGACTCCATGTAATAGTGACTCCACTTTTATAGTGACTCCATGTAATAGTGACTCCACTTTTATAGTGAATCCATGTAATAGTGACTCCACTTTTATAGTGACTCCATGTAATAGTGACTCCACTTTTATAGTGACTCCATGTAATAGTGACTCCACTTTTATAGTGACTCCATTCTTAATCTTATGTAATCCTCAAATACGATACTTGAAAAGTGTCTGTGTCTGTGTCTGTGTGTCAGACTGACCCCATAGAGTTTGTGGAGGACATGTGTGAGAACATGCAGCTCTTTCCTAAAGAAGACCTCCTGACCGGAGACCAGCTGATGTTTGAGTTCAGACCAGAGGTAACTGTGTGTGTGTGTATGCGTGTGTGTATTAGTGGGTTTTTGTTTAGACAGCAAGACTCATCATTGTCTTTGAATTGATAATCAATGTCATTAATGTATTCATATGGTTCTTTTTCTAATTATGGATAATCATTTCACTGTTATTTATGCTCTGCCTCCATAAAAATTCTTAAAGTGATGGGTGACATAACTCTGTAATTGACTTCTACTCATGAGCGTCTTATGTAATTAAGTGTTATCATTCTGGTGCATTAAGCATCAGAATGAATATGAGGAGTCTGTTCCCTCATGGCTCCATAGTCAAGCAGTTGACCAATCACAGTCCAGTCACGTGGCCAAGCCAGCCCAATCATATTTCGTCGATTGGCCCTATTGATCTTTCAGACTTCTTTCGAAGACTGAGTTTTTTAGCTGACTTCGAATACTCTGACATTTCCTGAAGAGATCCTCGTTATATAGTGGGTTCTTCCCTCTGTGATATGTTACAGTTACTAAAACGTTAATAGATCCTGGTGTCCCTTCCTTTAACCATCTCTGTGGGAAGTTACATAGTGTCAACACCCATTGGCCTCCCAAACGGGAGCCTAGCGTGCTGATTGGCTCCTCAGCCAATCAGTTAGTGCCGGCTTCCCTACAAGCTCTCTGGCTTAATTTGGTCGCTTTCACAGTGAATTAAGAAAATGAATTATTAATATAAAAAAAAAACATTTCTATGGTGTTATGGAGCGTTTCATTTGAGAGATTTCAAGGTTTAAAGGTCTCAGTTGGATGTTAATGGAATTTTAGTAATTTTTAACAATTTGTTTTTGTTTTTTTATGACTTTGGTTTATTAGTTCTGGCATTTATCAGAACGAGTACAAACAATACATTGATGTTGACTTAGAAATCCTTCATTAGGTTTTATGAGTTTTTAATTGTGTGTGTGTGTGTGTGTGTGTGTGTGTGTGTGTGTGTGTGTGTGTGTGTGTGTGTGTGTGTGTGTGTGTGTGTGTGTGTGTGTGTGTGTGTGTGTGTGTGTGTGTGTGTGTGTGTGTGCGTGCGTGCGTGCGTGCGTGCGCACAGGTGATCAGCGAGGCACTCTCCCTTCTCACCCCAGACCGGGCCAACCTTATGCTGCTGTCCCCGGAACACGAGGGTCAATGTCCCCTGAGGGAGAAGTGGTTCAACACCAACTACAGCCAGGAGGGTGAGACACGCGCAGAAGCAGAGATACACACAGACACACATAGACATTGACCCAAACACTCAAACACACAGACAGCCGTACTTGTTTGGCGTGTGCTTTGAAGACGCGAGCGCTGTGACTTTTTGATCAAACATGAATAATAATGGTGTTATTGAGATGTTTTATTTTATGTATGCCCGACGGACCCTTATCCGGAAACACTGGTCCAAGAGTGTATTCCCTTTGATTCGTTCACGTTTCATCTCTTTTATCGACATGTAACGGCAGAGGGACCCTGGAGAGACTGATTCAGGGTAGAGGGAGAGAGGACAGAACGGTCTCTGCCTGATGCCCCTGATGAAACATACATACCAACATGACAGTACATCTGTCTGAGCTACCCCCTCTCCCCCTTATTCCCCTCTCACCCTTATTCCCCTCTCACCCGTACCCTCGTTTCACCCAACCGCTTACCCTCTCTTCTCTCCCTCGCTCTCCCCCACCCCGACCCTCCCCTATGTTCCCTCCCTCCCTCCCCCACCCCGACCCTCCCCTATGTTCCCTCCCTCCCTCCCCCACCCTGACCCTCCCCTATGTTCCCTCCCTCCCTCCCCCACCCCGACCCTCCCCTATGTTCCCTCCCTCCCTCCCCCAGACGTAAGTCAGGAGTGGCGGGACCGCTGGTCCGGACCACCGGAGCCCAACCCGGAGCTGCACCTCCCCGTCCCAAACCACTTCATCGGTGAGCACAACCCACCCTTCTGAGTCCCTGGTTAATCAACATTTTAGTTTAACCCGTACTGCACTGGTGAACTAGTTAGTTTAACCAAGGCAGCGCTGGTGAACTAGTTCGTCTAACCTGGTTCGCCCTGGGAAACTGTTGAGTCTAACCAGGAAACGAGTTAGTCTAACCCAGACCGCACTGGTGAACTAGTTCGTTTAACCAGACCACAACGTTGAACTAGTTAGTCTAACCCAGACCGCACTGGTGAACTTGTTAGTTTAACCAGGCCACACTGTTGGTCTAACCCAGGCCGCACTGGTGAACTAGTTAGTCTAACCAGGCCTGTACCACTGACCTGTTAAACTAGTTAGTCTTGCGAGAGAGGAACTGAACTACTGGCTGATAGTCCAGATCCTGTTCAACTATCAAAGGGGACATAATGATGTTCTTTAGAGAGAGGTCGTTAATATCAGATGGGGTCAAAGGTCATCCTACTCCAAGACTCCTCAGGTAGAGCGGCAAGGCATCAGGTGTCAAACCCACAACCTTTCGGCTTGGAGTCTAATCCAACACTAGACTATCCTGACGCGCTACAAAAATAAATGGTGTGTGTGTGTGTGTGTGTGTGTGTGTGTGTGTGTGTGTGTGTGTGTGTGTGTGTGTGTGTGTGTGTGTGTGTGTGTGTGTGTGTGTGTGTGTGTGTGTGTGTGTGTGTGTGTGTGTGTAGCCACAGACTTCACCCTGCACCCGGCCGACTGTCCCGAGAGCGACGTCCCCGTTAAGATGGCCGACAGCGACACTGGCTGCCTCTGGTACAAGAAGGACACCAAGTTCAACATCCCTAAAGGTGTGTGTGTGTGTGGATGAGAGTGTCTGCCACAGTGTGTAGAACCTGTCACTGTCAATTAATATACATCGTGTGCATACGTGTGTCACATGACACAGAGCTCTGGTAAGCACGGCATTGTGTTGACATGTTGTGCTCCTCTGTGTGTTTGTGTGTGTGTGTGTGTGTGACAGCCTACGTCCGGTTCCACCTCATCTCGCCTGTCATCCAGCAGTCGGCTGAGAAGTAAGTCCCGCCCCTAAGCCGCGCTCTTGAGGGGGAGAGAGCGTCACTGAACAACACTTCACGCCCTCTCTCTGTGTCCCCTCATTCAAACGGCCATTCCCCAGCCATCCATCCATTTATTTGTACGACGGAATACTAATCCTCCTCCTCCCCTCCCTCCCTCCACCTCCTCCCCCTCCCCCTCTGCTGTTTGTCTCACCCCTGTCTCCTCTGCTCCCCCTGTCTCTCCATCTCTCTGCGTCCCAGTGTGTGCCCTCTGTCTTCCCGCCTCTCTGTTTCATCCATCACCTCCCTGTCTTCACCCTGGCCCCTCCCCCGTTCTCCTCCCTCCTCCTCATCTCCTTGCTGATTCGCCGGCCGATGCTTTGATGCTTTTCCTTCCGATGGCGCCTTGGTAACGTTCAGGCAGCGCTAGACGCTCCCGGATCAAATTGCGTCGCGTTAACGCATAGGCAGCGCTAGACGCTCCCAGGTCAGACGGTGTCGCGTTAACGCTCAGGCAGCGCTAGACGCTCACAGAACAGACGCTGCCGCGTTAACGGACAGGCAGCGCTAGACGCTCCCAGATCAGACAGTGTCGCGTTAACGCTCAGGCAGTGCTAGACGCTCCCAAATGGTGTCGAGTTAGCGGTCAGGCAGCGCTAGACAATCCCAGATCAGACGGCGTTGCGTTAACCGTCAGCCAGCGTTAGACGCCCCCAGATCAGACAGCGCCGCATTCATTATCAGGCAGTGCTAGATGCTCCCAGATCAGACGGCGTTGCGTTAACGATCAGGCAGCGCTAGACGCTCCCAGATCAGACGGCGTTGCGTTAACCGTCAGGCAGTGGTTGACGCTCCCAGATCAGATGGTTCCTCGTTAACGATCAGGCAGCGCTAGACGCTCCCAGATCAGACGGCGCTGCGTTAAGGGGCAGGCAGCGCTAGCCGCTCCCAGATCAGATGGTGTCGGGTTGTGATCCGACCCCTGATTTAGATGGTGGGCACGCTCTGGGCACGGCGCAGGTAACGGTACTAACACCAGCGGCTACCAGGAACGGATTCAGGGTCGGGGGAACAGGAGAACCCGCCCGTTACAAAGAAATGAACCAACCACTGCATTAATAATGCATCAGTGCAGCGCTGTGCTCTGCACCAAAGTGAGGTTTGTTTCATATTAGAAGTTCACCAGTCAACCGAGTTAACTCACTTCAGCGCCGTGAACTTCACTGTTCCCTGCAAGACTAATTCAAACTTCTGAACTCACTTTTTGAAACAGCAGCAGTGGCATTCGTCCCAGCAGCACTCTTACCCGCAGGTCTTTAGGAATATTCAGTGGAACGCTGCTCAAATCCCAGATCTATACTCACTCGAGGACCCTTCCAAGGAGTCTAGCTCTGGGTTATTTTGCATGTCAAGTCTTTTGTGTGTGGGGGTGTCTGTGTGTCGGTGTGTCTGTGTCTGTGTGTGTTTGTGTGTGCGTGCGTGCTTCTGACTCTTTCTCAATTCAATTGCAATTGCTGTTTTGGCTTGACAACATATCCGTATCACCGAAGCATGAAACAACATAATCTCACCCTCTCGCTTTCTCTCCCTTCCTCTCTCTCTCTCTCTCTCTCTCTCTCTCTTCCTCTGACTCTCTAGCACGCTCTGTCTCTTAAGCGCTCTCTTCCTTCCTTTCACGCTCTCCCTCTGAATTGCCCTCTCTCTGTGTCGCTCTCTCTGTCCCTCTCTCTCTGCCTTTGCCTCTAACTCTCTCCCTGCCTCACTCTACCCCCACCCCAACAGTGTGGGCCTGTTTTGACCCTCTCTCCCCCCTCAGTGTGGTCTTGTTCTGACTCTCTCTCCCCCCCTCAGTGTGGTCCTGTTCTGACTCTCTCTCCCCACTTCAGTGTGGTCCTGTTCTGACTCTCTCTCCCCCCTCTCTTCCCCCACAGTGTGGTCCTGTTCTGACACTCTCCCCCCCTCAGTGTGGTCCTGTTCTGACTCTCTCTCCCCCAACAGTGTGGTCCTGTTCTGACACTCTCTCCCCCCTCAGTGTGGTCCTGTTCTGACTCTCTCTCTCCCCCCCTCAGTGTGGTCCTGTTTGACCTGCTGGTGAACATCCTGACCCACCGGCTGGCGGAGCCGGCCTATGAGGCGGACGTGGCCCAGCTGGAGTACAAGCTGACGGCCGGGGAGCACGGCCTGGTGATGAGGGTCAAGGGCTTCAACCACAAGCTCTCTGTGAGTCAACCCACTGGTTAACTGGTTAACGGGGCCTGGTGCTGAGGGTCAAGGGCTTCAACCACAAGCTCTCTATGGGTCCTGCTGAGTGACAGGCCCTGGTCTAATCAGCTGCTGGATAACTTGCTCTGGTCCAATCAGCTGGTGGTTGTCTGCCTTCTTCTAATTTCTTCTTTATTCTTTCTGTCTCCTCCTACTCCTCCTCCTCCTCTCTCTCCCTGTCTCTGTCTCTGTCTCCTCCTCCTCTCTCTCCCTGTATCCTCTCTCTCTCCGTCTCCTCCTCTCTCTCACTCTCTCTCCGTCTCCTCCTCCTCTCCTCTCCAGCTGCTGTTCCACCTGCTGGTGGACCACCTGGCGGACTTCCGCGCGGATCCAGACGTGTTCAGCATGTTCATGGAGCAGCTGAAGAAGAGCTACTTCAACACGCTCATCAAGCCCACCAAGCTGGGAAAGTGAGTCGTCTGCTTCTGTACCAGTGGTTCCTGATTGGTTGACGTGTGTAATGAACCTGTGGTGTCCAATGGCGTGGTCCCGCTGAGGGGTTTAAATCTGTGCTGTCCAATGGCGTGGCCCCACTGAGGTGATGCGTTTCAGCCTGAGGCGTGAGCTTTACTTCCTGTTTATGTGTTGCTTGAACTAGGTTATAAAGATGACACTTTTTTTTTACAGCAATACAATTTCACCGCAGAATTGGAAATGTTCAGCGTGTTAACATGACCGGTGTTTATGGAACTGGGCTCCCTCTATTAAGCGATGTCGCCAAGATGCAAAGGGGGTCTTTCTTTCTTCAACCTTACTCCCTTTGCCCCGTCTTAATGTCTCTCGTTCACTGTCCACCCCCTCAACCCCCCCCCTCTCCTATGTCCTCAGAGACGTGCGTCTGCTGGTGCTGGAGCACTCCCGCTGGTCCATGATGGAGAAGTACGCGGCTCTGAGCGCGGGGCTGACCCCGGACAAGCTGATGGCGTTCAGCCGGAGCTTCAGGGCCCACCTCTACGCCGAGGGGCTCGTCCAGGGCAACTACAGCAGCGCGGTGAGTGCACCCAGTTACGCTACGCTTGGACCATGCACACGCTGCGACGCAGTTCGTGGACCTGTTTTGGTTCTGCGTCAGGTATTAGGGAGCGGACCAATCACGGGACTCGCTTCGACGCAAGGTTCGAATTTTTGGGAGGCGCACGTCAGGCCCTTGAGGTGGACGCAAGGAGGGTCCGCGGGGTCCGTAAACCACCTTGCGTTGTGTCTACGTGGAACCATAGTCAACCCTTTAGGGGGCAGAGGTTAAAGATGGGGGGGGGGGGAGGTACATCTAAGGGGGCAGGTTTAAGGAGGGGGTGCATTGTTCTGCAAAACAAAAGAAATGCGACGCAAAAACCGGATTATTTCCTGCATTTGTGAAACGCTGTGGATGTTGATTGTTGAGGGCATAAATAGAAGTGTGCCTCTGCCTCCTCCTGTTGAAGTTATATTATTTATAGATGTATTATATCGGGAGCAGAGGGATCTGGGCTGTGTTGATGAGGTGCCGCTGAGTAGTGCAGAAGATGGTAAACAACGTTCACTAGATGCACCGATTCAGCAACGAGCTAAAACTGTTTAGATGTCATTAGGGAGCAGCGGGGGTGGGGGGGGGGGGGGGGGGGGAAGAGTCTGACTGGGGGAGTCTTACTGGGGGGGGGGGGGGGGGGGGGGGGGGGGAGGCTGTGTGCAGGGGAGGTAGCAGTACTCAATCATGTGTGTGTGTGGCCCAGGGATGGAAATTAACACCCGCCACACGCCATTTGTACGGTGAATTGTGTCACTTCGCCCGCACTGTGTCGGGTAATACTTTCCAGTCCGGTCCGATCAAATTTGCATATTTAACACATTCGTCATACGGCGCTGCACAGTTCCACAACCATTACTGTCAACATCCGACCCCCTTCTTCTTCTACGCCTCTCTTGCTGAACTGCGACCGCCAACATTCGGGATAATATACCGGTAACGGGTCTCTCAAGTCTCACACATTCAGCCTGACGTGAGACACGCGCAATTCAACCCATGCAAACGCTCACACGCCACACTTCGTACTGATCACGCAGAGAAATGACCAGGATAGCGCCCACCAATTTGGGCCGCTATTTAACAGTGTTACAGGTAGGAATGAATGCCCTCTTTTTGAGACACTCGGATTTTATAAAAGCCTCATACATGTTCACATTGAATTTGCGTTGCGTTTCTCTGGGTCGTTCACAAACTAGTTAGGCTACGCCCTCCCCTACTCAGTTCTGTTCGCTTTGCATTGGTGGAAGTTAGCAGGGGGAGTGGTTAAGTAGAGCCTTCAGATTGGACGGTTTGACTTACTCAGTTACCGTCGTGTTTTGTATTTATTTTTTTACCATTATTGTTTTGTAGGGACAAACATTAACAAATTTCCCCTACAGGGGATCGATAAAGTTCTATCTATTGAACAGAAAGAAACACTTGGTCATACTTTACACACTTTACCACAGCATTGGCTCGCTGAATGCCACAGATATATTTTCAGCATTGGACCGAATGCCACATAAATATATAATTATGTTTTTGCACGTTTTCAACGTTTAAAAGTTCAGGGTATAAAGTTCAAGTATATGCCGCTACTTGTATTGCTTAAGCCAATAGCCTTTTGAGGCAGGGTTTTTTTCTGGATATTGGTGTTAAGGGCCAAAAATGCTTACCATCATACGTTACCATGTTACCATGTCTGTGGACACATTTGTATGCAGTCACAAAAAAAAATGTTCCTATTGACTTATGATGGTGTAGCCATGCATGTTTTATTGTTAATGTCAATTTGTATTTTATTGAAAATACTTTGTATAGATGAATTATCCCCAAACTTGTCATCGTAACACCTTTGAATTAAACATGACTTAATATGGCAGATACCTCTGTATTGTTTATCATATGCGGCAAGAGTGTGACATTTTCAACTCAGTTCCTTGGTAGCACCTACTAACAGTAAAAAATAACTTCTGAAATTATGTTTATGAAAAACACTTTGCTTATATATTGTAACTATTATATTGTTTAAAATGGACGCATTTATTAAAAAAATATATAGCGTATAACTGGCTGGTAAAAAAGATGAGTGGCTGGTAGATTCTTAAATCTATCTGCCACAGTGGCTGGTGGGCAAAAAAGTTAATTTCAATCTCTGGTGTGGTCCCCCTGGTGGAGGCAGCAGTACCTAGTTGTGTGTGTGGTCCCCCTGGTGGAGGCAGCAGTACCTAGTTGTGTGTGTGGTCCCCCTGGTGGAGGCAGCAGTACCTAGTTGTGTGTGTGGTCCCCCTGGTGGAGGCAGCAGTACCTAGTTGTGTGTGTGGTCCCCCTGGTGGAGGCAGCAGTACCTAGTTGTGTGTGTGGTCCCCCTGGTGGAGGCAGCAGTACCTAGTTGTGTGTGTGGTCCCCCTGGTGGAGGCAGCAGTACCTAGTTGTGTGTGTGGTCCCCCTGGTGGAGGCAGCAGTACCTAGTTGTGTGTGTGGTCCCCCTGGTGGAGGCAGCAGTACCTAGTTGTGTGTGTGGTCCTCCTGGTGGAGGCAGCAGTACCTAGTTGTGTGTGTGGTCCCCCTGGTGGAGGCAGCAGTACCTAGTTGTGTGTGTGGTCCCCCTGGTGGAGGCAGCAGTACCTAGTTGTGTGTGTGGTCCCCCTGGTGGAGGCAGCAGTACCTAGTTGTGTGTGTGGTCCCCCTGGTGGAGGCAGCAGTACCTAGTTGTGTGTGTGGTCCCCCTGGTGGAGGCAGCAGTACCTAGTTGTGTGTGTGGTCCTCCTGGTGGAGGCAGCAGTACCTAGTTGTGTGTGTGGTCCCCCTGGTGGAGGCAGCAGTACCTAGTTGTGTGTGTGTGGTCCCCCTGGTGGAGGCAGCAGTGTGGTGCGTTCCCTCCGGCCTGCTGGCTCATTACGCCGTGTGCTCTGTCAACAGGAGGCCCTCCAGTTCCTGCACTACGTCACCGAGTAAGTTGATTGCTGCTGCTGCTGATTGGACTCCATACCCCCTCCCTCCTCCCAGGACCCCCGCTGGGAGCTTTGGTTTCTCCTGGGCTGTGATTGGTGGATGCTGGTGTTTGTGTTGTTAGGTTTTCCTCAATGTTTGTTTCGGATTAGTTTCTTTATTCCTCCTTTTTTCTTTTGTTGTCTTCCTTTCTTTATCATTATTTCTTTCTTTATTTATTTCATTTTTTTCTGCCTTTTTGACTTGTTTGTTACTTCTTGTCTCTCTATCTTTATCTCTCTCTCTGACCTTCTTTGTTCTCTCTAAATCCGTCTCCCCCGGTGTCTGTCTGACCCTAACCCTCCCTCCTGGTTGACCCTCCCTCCCTCCCTCCGTCCCTCCCTCCCTCCCTCCCTCCCTCCCTCCCCTGGCAGGAAGCTGCAGTTCCGGGCCCTGCCAGCGGAGGTGCCGGTGCTCTTCAGGGTGGTGCAGCTTCCCGGGCGGCACCACCTCTGTAAGGTCAAGTCTCTGAACAAGGGCGACGCCAACTCGGAGGTCACCGTCTACTACCAGGTGCCGTCCTCATAGCCATGTTCACGTCCTTACCGCCATGGTCACCTTCGTGTATCTTACCTTATCTTAAAGACAATGTGGAACGGATGCATTCAATCATTTGGCCAACTTTAGGAGTAATCCTTCTCTCTCCCCCTTCTCTCTCCCCCTCCTCAGTCAGGCACAAAGAACCTGAGAGAACACACGCTTATGGAGCTTCTAGTGGTGAGAACCAGCACCTCTTCACTCCTCCTCCTCCTCCCTCCTCTTCCTCTTCCTCACCTCTCCTCCTCTTCTTCGTATTCCTCACTTCTCCTCCATCTCTTCTTTCTCCTCCGCCCAGTCACTAAACGTGTGTGTGTGTGTGTGTGTGTGTGTGTGTGTGTGTGTGTGTGTGTGTGTGTGTGTGTGTGTGTGTGTGTGTGTGTGTGTGTGTGTGTGTGTGTGTGTCCCCACAGATGCACATGGAGGAGCCATGCTTTGACTTCCTACGCACCAAGGAGACTCTGGGGTGAGTCTGTCTATCTCTTGTTTATTTATACATTTCTCAGAGAGCGTGCCGTTTGATTGCTTCAGTTCAATGACGACTAGTGATGGAACATGACGAAGAATTATAAGTAGTATGCTTGTAGCATTACTAGTGGTGCTAAGTTGGTTGTTAAGGGATGCCTCGTTAACGGTCCCGTGTGGAAAACACAAGCCTCTGTCAGTTTCTCTCTCCCTCTGCCTGTCTGTCTCTCTCTCTTTCCCTCTGTTTGTGTCTGTCTGTCTGTGTCTGTGTCACTGACACTGTCACTGCCTCTGTGTCTTCCAGTCGCCGGTCTCTGTCCTTCACTGTCTCTCCGTCTCCCCCTCTCTCTCCATTTCTGTGGCCCTACCTGTCTCACTCTATCCCTGACTCCGTCTCTCTGTCTGTCTCCCTGTCCCCATCACCCTGTCTCTCTCTTTCTCTCTCCCCCTCTCTTTCTCTCTCCCCCTCTCTCTCTGTCTGTCTCTCTGTCGCTCTCTCTCTCTGTCCGTCTCACCCCGTCTCTCTCTCTCTCTCTCTCTCTCTCTCTCTCTCTCTCTCTCTCTCTCTCTCTCTCTCTCTCTCTCTCTCTCTCTCTCTCTCTCTCTCTCTCTCTCTCTCTCTCTCTCTCTCTCTCTCTCTCTCTCTCTGTCCGTCTCACCCTGTCTTTCTCTTTCTCTCCGTCTCACCCTGTGTCTCTCTCTCTCTCTCTCTGTCCGTCTCCCTCTCCGTCTCACCCTGTCTTTCTCTTTCTCTCTCCCCCTCTCTGTCTGTCTCCCTCTCCGTCTCACCCTGTGTCTCTCTCTCTCTGTCTGTCTGTCTGTCTGTCTGTCTGTCTGTCTGTCTGTCTGTCTGTCTCTCTCCCTCACCCTGTCTCTCTCTCTCCCTCTCCGTCTCACCCTGTCTCTCTCTCTCTCTCTCTCCGTCTCACCCTGTCTCTCTCTCTCTCTCTCTCCGTCTCACCCTGTCTCTCTCTCTCTCTCTCCAGGTACCACGTCTACCCGACCTGCAGGAACACCTCTGGAATCCTGGGCTTCTCGGTTACCGTGGAAACGCAGGCAACCAAGTTCTGGTGAGTGTGCGGGGGAGACGTCGTAGTCTAATGAGGCAGCTCCCTCCCTCCCCTCCCACTCATGCCCCCCCCTCGCCCCCCCCTCCTGCTGACCCTGACCGTTGCTCCCCTGCAGCACCGAGACGGTGGAGCTGAAGATTGAAGAGTTCCTCGCCTCGTTCGAGAAGAAGCTGAACGCCCTCAGCGAGAACGCCTTCAGCACCCAGGTGTGTGTGTGTGTGTGTGTGTGTGTGTGTGTGTGTGTGTGTGTGTGTGTGGGAGGTTAAAGAGGTTATGCTAATATTTTTCTAATGACAAATTCACCTAAGAAATAATTGAAGAGATGCATTAAAGTGTATGTGTGTGTGTAGGTGACGGCCCTGGTCCGGCTGAAGGAGTACGAGGACACCCACCTGGGGGAGGAGGTGGACAGGAACTGGTCAGAGGTGGTCACACAGCAGTACATCTTCGACAGGCTGGGCCGAGAGGTGAGCAGAGAGAGTCGGGGGCTGGGGGGGGGGGGGATGTTAGGGGTCAAGGGTCAAGGGGGGTTTGAGTCATGGAAAAGTTTCGCCATAAAGGTCGGGCTCCGAGCATTACAGTTCGGAAGTACTGAAATAAGTCGTGTCGCTTCCGTTACTAAACCGACGACTACATTACGTACCCCTACCCTGAGTCCTCCTGACCCTGATTGTGTTCCAGATCTCCGCTCTGAAGCAGATGTCCCGGGAGCATCTGATCTCCTGGTTTAAAGAGCACCGCCGACAGGACAGCCCCAAGCTCAGCGTGCACGTGAGTTCCCCCGGCCACGCCGCGGCCACGTCTGGGCGGGTCGTAGTATGTATATATTAGGGATGGGCGTGAGGAATCGATTACTTGAGTACTCCTCGTTACAAATTAACTCGGTTGATGGACAGGCAAACTCGAGTCATCAAAGTTTTCTGAAGCAAACGTGTTTTGAACGTTTGCAAAAATAAATAATGAATACTCTGATAACTCTGATTGTTTTGATGGAGAATAAGCATTACATGTTTGGTTGGTAATATTGCCGTTCATCATCAGGCCTATTCCTGCTGCAGATGCGTTGCATTCTGAAAATAGATTTGATTAAACGAGTACTCGATTGATCCTCGAGGAATTCCTTCGATCACTCGAGTTTGGAATTTACTACTCGTGCCCATCCCTAGTATGTATGTATGTATGTACGTCAACTATGGTGCCCACCCAGGAGGGATCCCCCACTCTGCGTCCCGTCTCGAGATTTCTTCCTTGCTGATTAAGGGAGTATTTTTTTGCCGTTGTGGGCGCTTGGGTCAGGGGGTTGTCATAAATATTTAAGTGAAGCCCTTTGAGACTGTAATGGTGTTTAACTCTACGTTCACACCAAAAGCTGTAAAAGATGTAAATTCGGCGAATAGCTCAAAACGTAACGCTGTCAAAAAATATTTACAGCTCATATCGCTCTTGCGCGTATGTTTACTGGGACCCACGCCGGCGAGAGACGTCTGCATTCCGATTGGCTGGCGGTCATTTACAGAAAGGCTACTAGCTCATTTGCATAAAGTTCAGCAGTTATCAACTCTCATTTACAGCTTTACAGCTTTAAAGCTATCGCTCCAGCGTTTTATCGCTCCTATCGCTTTATCGCACATGTCTAATAGAAAGTGAATGGGCGTTTATGGCTCGAAACGATTTATAGCTTTTGGTGTGAACGTACAGCTAGGGCAATACAAATAAATTTGCTGCTGTTGCTGTTGTTGTTGTTGTTGTTGTTGTTGTTTTGGTGACGAGAGGAGAAAGGTAAAGGTTGCCCTGTCCGTCTCAGGTGGTGGGCTTTGGAGCGGAGGAGAAGGATCAGCAGACAGAGCTCCAGGGGGGTGAGGAGGAGGAAGAGAGCAGCTCCTCGTATGGAGAGGTGTCCAAACTCACCTTCCTCCCCCCCTCGCCCAAGATGGCCGCCGCGTCGGCCATCATGGATATCCCTGATTTCACCAAAACCTTGCCCCTCTTTCCCTACCACAAGATAGTACAATGAACTGTGACCTGCCCATAGAGCTGATGACTCCTCCCACATACATGACGACCCCTCCCACTTACATGATGGCCCCTCCCATAGAACTAGTGACTCCTCCCATATATGATAGCACCCCTTCAAGTAAGAAAAAGGGTTAGTTCATCGAAAGGCTGAACCCCTAACCGATGGCCTCTCCCCTCTGACCTTTGACCCCGCCTGACTTTGACCCCCCCACCGACCTTTTAACCCCCCCCCTGACGACGGCGGTTGCTGTGTTTTCCCCCATGCGTGGCAGTGGACCTGAAGCCCAGCACTGCATCAGATTCCATCACATTGTGATAAGAGACTGATAAACTAATAAATAAACGGAGTGATGATAAAACGATGACTGTCCATCTTTCAGCGACCGGACAAGGCTGCTCCTCTTGACCCCGGTGCGGGACTCCAAGCCAGCCAGGAGTCCATGTGCACAACTGGCCTCATAGGCTGCTAGAGTCTCCCTCCCTCCTATTGGCTGGGCTCTGCGTTCTCCCGGTTTGTATTTAGGCAAGGCAAGGGCACTTTTCATACACGAGGCAGACTCAAAGTGCTTCAAATAGAAACGGCATCATAAAATGAAAGAAAATAGATAAGTCAAAGAAAACAAAGTCAAAAAATGAAATCCAATGTATTTAAGATTTAGCAGAAAGCTGCATTTATTATATTTCTCCCCAGGGAGAGGTCACCAGCCTCTGGTTAGCAGTGCTCTGTTCGTAGTGGACTGCTGTCTTTCCTCCATCGCTCGTCCCGTTTCACACCAGCAAGGCCCCTTCAGGTGTTCCCACTTGACAGAGGTTTGGAAATCATTTAGTGCTATGTTGGCAGCATCAGCCATGGCTAGTGTTGTCTTAGGGTAAGTTAGTGTTAGTCAGGGTTAGGGCTACTACCGTTGGCTCACAGAATGATGACGTCGTTTTGGGTTGTATTTTTTTTTTTTTTAACCAAAGTTGAGAGTGACTCATGCAAAACATCCTGCATTATTTTCACACGCACCAACAAACACACACACACAGACACACGCACACCAACACGTATAAAGCAGAAGCTTAGGGGCCCCGGGGCTGGAGGAAGCGCTGGATTTAATTAAACTAAAGCAGGGTTGGCCGCGGTCTGCCCATTAGCAGAATTACACGTCGTTATCGGGAGAGGTTTCCCATCAGGAGAGATAATGGCCGACGGTGCACCTGCGATGGTGAACGCACCAAGTCCCCGTCGGAGATGACATTGATACATACCGCTTGGTGTCATGGCTGATGAATAAGGATCTGTTGTGACTGGTCTCTCAACGGCCGGTAACACGCGCTCATCACTCTGGACTTCTCCACACGTCGGATGCAAAAGGTTTGCCATCCTTTACTTGGAGTTGGCTAGTAGTACTGATAGTTTATTGTAGTATGGAGGTAAGGGTTTGGATCGCAGTGTTTAAACATAATGCGATTGCAGCATTACTAGGCTCTGTGTGTGTGTGTGTGTGTGTGTGTGTGTGTGTGTGTGTGCGTGTGGGCCTTTGGCGACCCACTGAGGTGTCACGACCCACCAGCGGGGGAATCACTGGCCTGGAGAGAAGGATGACAATTTGCAGCAGATGGAGAAAACCTGCCCTGCAGAGTGAGCTAGCAGTTAGCGCGGCGTATCAACCGCAGCAACGCAGCGTGAGCTAGCATGACGTATCGACCACAACAGGGTGTAGCGGCTCTTGAGCGTGGGCGGCGGCACGGCCTCGTGGCGAGGTGGGGGAGGCGTAGGCGGTGGAGCAGGATGAAGAAGTTGGTCGAAGACTGAAGGAGTTAGTGCGGTGGTGGAGGAGGGTGTAGATATTAGTGTGGTGGTGGAGGAGGGTGTAGATATTAGTGTGGTGGTGGAGGAGGGTGTAGATGTTAGTGTGGTGGTGGATGGTGTAGATGTTAGTGTGGTGGTGGATGGTGTAGAAGTTAGTGTGGAGGAGGAGCAGGATGTAGATGTTAGTGCGGTGGTGGAGGAGGGTGTAGATGTTAGTGTGGTGGTGGATGGTGTAGATGTTAGTGTGGTGGTGGATGGTGTAGAAGTTAGTGTGGTGGTGGAGCAGGGTGTAGATGTTAGTGCGGTGGTGGAGGAGGGTGTAGATGTTAGTATGGTGTAGATGTTAGTGTGGTGGTGGATGGTGTAGATGTTAGTGTGGTGGAGGGTGTAGATGTTAGTGTGGTGGTGGAGGGTGTAGAAGTTAGTGTGGAGGAGGAGCAGGGTGTAGATGTTAGTGTGGTGGTGGAGCAGAGTGTGGAGGTGGTGGAGGAGGTTCGAGATGTCATTGTGTTGGTGGAGGAGGGTGTAGATGTTAGTGTGGTTGTGGAGGAGGGTGTAGATGTTAGTGTGGTGGTGGAGGAGGGTGTAGATGTTAGTGTGGTGGTGGAGATGTTAGTGTGGTGGTGGAGGAGGGTGTAGATGTTAGTGTGGTGGTGGAGGAGGGTGTAGATGTTAGTGTGGTGGTGGAGGAGGGTGTAGATGTTAGTGTGGTGGTGGAGATGTTAGTGTGGTGGTGGAGGAGGGTGTAGATGTTAGTGTGGTGGTGGTGGAGATGTTAGTGTGGTGGTGGAGGAGGGTGTAGATGTTAGTGTGGTGGTGGAGGAGGGTGTAGATGTTAGTGTGGAGATGTTAGTGTGGTGGTGGAGGAGGGTGTAGATGTTAGTGTGGTGGTGGTGGAGGAGGGTGTAGATATTAGTGTGGTGGTGGTGGAGGAGGGTGTAGATATTAGTGTGGTGGTGGTGGTGGAGGAGGGTGTAGATGTTGGTGTGGTATGTCACCTTAATACTAATGAGACAGACACACGCAAACACACATACACATAAATACTAATGAGACAACACACACATTAATACTGATGACACACAAACATTAATACTATTGACACAGGCACATTCATATTAATGATACACGCATATTAATATTAATGAGTGAAACATATTAATACTAATTATTACACATTAATACTCATTAATACACATTATTACTAACGCGTGCGTCATTACGCGCACGGTTGATGGCGCGCACGCGTAATGACGCGCCTAGAACGTCTCAATGAGCCGCCATTTGACTGGTGATTACTGTACGATGCAAAACAAAGAGGCAAAGTTTCATTACAATAGGTGTCTCAGCATCGCCGTTATGCGGTTGAACTTCAGCACCGAGGACAGCGCCACTGAAACCCTCCGCAGCCCCCCGTCGAGCCCACCATCTCTACCGTCTCTTCCGCGGAGAGCAGAACGCACTATTTCTACCAGTGTTGAGATCGGTTAGGAACAGACCCCAGCCCACGGGTTGACGCTATCTCGCAGCGACGTCCCCCCTTCATGAGGGGGTCCTCTCTCCCCCCCCCCCCCCCCCACAAACCCCTGCGTACCACGCAACGTCGCCTGACACTCGTTGCGTTTACCCCTCCCACACACACATACACACACACAAACACACACATACATACACTTACACACACACGCACGCATACACACACACGCACACACACATACACACAGGCACACACACGCACACGCACACACACACACACACACACACAAAAAAAAATACCCTTTGGGGGGGGGGGGGGGGGGGGGGGGGGGGGATACAGCGGGTACTATGACCGGCAGCGGGCTGCTGTCGCTGTGATCGGAGGATTCCTTCCCACAGAGCCACCCCCCCCCCCCCCCCCCGCCCCGCGGAGCCCCCCACCCCCATGGAGCCGCTGTACGGAGCACCGGCCGAGGAGCGCGAGGAGTAGAGCTGCTGCTGCGGACGGTTCGCAGGGATTTGAATCAGAGTCCGGCGGGATCCGGCGGTCCTTTGAGCGGAGTAGAAGATCCAGCCACATTCAATCGGAGTTGATGTGAGTGTGTGTTTTCCAGGTTATAATCTTCCGTATGTTTGTTCGACTCTTCGCCAGATCCGTTTAACCTCCTAATTGGACGAGAGTGAGCGTCTCGAGAAGTGATAATGAGTATCGATGTGTCCACAATTAACGTGAGGAATAATCTGCAGGAAAAAGACGTATTGAAGTGGACATTATCTCTCCTTGAACAAGACGGTGAATTATACGCATAATTGATTTGAGTACATTTGTATGTAGGGAGGTTTGTTTGAAAAAAGTGGACTAGCCGTTCTGGTTGTACTGGGGTGGCTTCAAACCGAATCAATTAGACATTAACAAGCTGCTGCAGAAACGGACGAGTGTGAAACGGTTGTGACGGTCATAATAGGGACTTTGAGATTCAGCGACCTTGCTTGTCCTTCCTAAAACATTAAACTAGTAGGCCTAGTTTGTTGGAGCTGTAACATCCAGCCTCGACACAGCAGTGGTGTGTAAAACCACCACATATCATTGGTGGGATAAGGTGAAGTCATCCTCCAGTCTAAAGACATCGGCCAACAATTTATGTATTTTCGCTTTTTCTTTTTATCACGAGAAAGCTAGACAGAGGAGTCGACTGCTGGTACCAGGATGACGTCCTCAGGTACACACACACACACACACACACACACACACACACACACACACACACACACACACACACACACACACACACACACACACACACACACACACACACACACACACACTCTCTTGTGTATGCTCTGTCTTTCTCTCTCCTCCCATCACAGATCATGTCCGTCTGCTTTTCTGTGTGTCTGTCAGTCTGCCTTTCTGTCTGCCTGTCTCCCGATCTGTCTGCCCTACTGTCTTCCTCCCTGTCTGTCGGCCTTCTGTCTGTCTCTCCTTGTTTCTGCATCTTGCTCCAGCGGTGAGCGGACCCAGAAAATGTTATTCCTGCGTCTGTACTTTGCTCCAGAAGCGAGTCAATTATAAACCAATTGTGCTGATTGATCGTTTCCAAACCGCACTTCTTCTTCCACTGGATTTTCCTCAACTCATTTGGCACGCATCGATTCCCCGCGAGCTTGGACACACACACAGCGAACTACACAAACACTCTGTTTCCCTGTGTGCAACTCTCCAGCAAGTGGGCATTTGTGCATGCATAATGGCTGGGTAATTAACACACTCACTAAAGGCTTCAAATACAACACTCACTGACACCGCCAACACCTCCTGTGTCACACGGGTGCCTGTGTGTTCCGCTATTCTGTGGCTGCTAGGTCGGTGCTGCGTCTTATGAAAGCTTGAAGGGATATATTAAGAAAGGGGTGTGTGTGTGTGTGTGTGTGTGTGTGTGTGTGTGTGTGTGTGTGTGTGTGTGTGTGTGTGTGTGTGTGTGTGTGTGTGTGTGTGTGTGTGTGTGTGTGTGTGTGTGTGTGTGTGTGTGTGTGTTAGGAATGGCAGTCCGCAGGGACCTCATGATACAATATTAATTTGGATTTTGTGATTTTCTTAACTATTGCGATCTGATATTGCGATTTGTGCGTGGTATAGGTATGTATACTATCTACAGATCTGGCGCTGTCCACCAGTTGTTCTATATGAGACCGGCCAAACAGAACTCAAAAGATTTGCTATGAATCAACTAAAGGCAGAAACTCTCTAGCGCCCTCTGTAGGAAGGTGTGGTTAATGTTTCCATTAAGAGCACAACAACGTTTCTGCCTTTAATTAGTTGACTTAAACAAAATATTTGTGTGTACTCATCGAGAGAGAGAGAGAGAGAGAGAGAGAGGGATAGAGAGAGAGGGGGGGAGAGAGGGGGAGAGAGAGAGGGGGAGAGAGAGAGAGAGAGAGAGACTACCTGAATGCACCCTCCAGTGCACCAGTTAGTGTGATGGGTCTGTGTGTGTGTGTGTGTCGGTGCCAGCGTGTTTCCCCTCACACGCCCAGATGAGTGGTACGAGGCGAGGCGGGGAGAGGGTCCACGCTCCTGCCACCTGAACCGGCCCCCCGTGATGGAAGAATATTGTTCCAGGAGAGATATTTGAATAATTGAAGCTCAGGGTTTTTAAAATTGCAGCGAGCACCCGTGATTCTATGCGCAAAGTTGAAGGCCACCAACGGAATATTCATGTCATTATTTAAGAATGGATGTATCAGGTATCCACTCAGGGCCTCTCTCTCTCTCTCTCTCTCTCTCTCTCTCTCTCTCTCTCTCTCTCTCTCTCTCTCTCTCTCTCTCTCTCTCTCTCTCTCTCTCTCTCTCTCTCTCTCTCTCTCTCTCTCTCTCTCTT
>NC_044052.1:17693796-17703796 GCF_902167405.1 Gadus morhua
GTTCAGACTACAGTCTATAAAGCTACCCCCCCCCCCCCCCCCAGTGGTGGGCTGACGTTCCAGGGTGAATCTGCAGGCAGCCGCGGCTGATTCACCGCTTAGAAACGGGGAAGGAAGCACCAGGAAGGTTTAGAAGCACTGCTAGGCTGACGGGAGGGGTCCGAGAGGGCTGTCATGTGGTTGGCATGCCTCTGTGTGTGTGTGTGTGTGTGTGTGTGTGTGTGTGTGTGTGTGTGTGTGTGTGTGTGTGTGTGTGTGTGTGTGTGTGTGTGTGTGTGTGTGTGTGTGTGTGTGTGTGTGTGTGTGTATATGTGTGTGAGTGTGTGTGTGTGTTTTGGCATGTCATTATGACAAAGACAAAACACTGAGCGAATGAGTGACTTTTTGAGTGACAGTGATAGAGAGAGAGAGAGAGAGAGAGAGAGAGAGAGAGAGAGAGAGAGAGAGAGAGAGAGAGAGAGAGAGAGAGAGAGAGAGAGAGTGAGTAAACACGGCGGCACGCAGCGCAGAGTTGTCGAGTCACGCACACTGTGTGCTGTGGCACCGCCAGGGTGATTTGCAAGTCGTAAAATCCTCTTGCTGCCGAGGCGCACACTCACACACTCACGCAATCACATAACTGGCCCTGCCAGATGAAGGCGGTGTCAAGTTCGAGAGACCAATGCGAGCTACGATAATCGTGTTTTTCTTTATACGTCACAGGACTCGACACTCTTTGATGGAGGCGATATTATGAATACTGTGCTGTGTGGTACTGTGTGCTGTGTTGTATTGTGTGTGCGGGTTGTCTTTGCTGAAGTTCGCCCTTCGGTTCGACACTTGTTTCAGGGTAAGGTAAGTCAAACCAAAAGAACTAACTACACCAGGAGTCTTTAGGTTAACCGGGTCAGGTTACGAAATCTTTAGGCATCCGGGGCTCTTAGTTTATTGGTGATTCCGGAGAAAGATTTCAGTGGAAGAGTTTCGGTTGTTGCAGGAGAGTCAAATCAAAGGTCTTTCGTCGTGCGGATTGTTGGCGTGCGTTTATTTGACGTGCGTAATGTCTGTGGGCACTGTGGGTTGTCCCACTGGGAACACACACTTCACCCGATATCTGTTAGCCGACGATAGGTAGAACTTGCTCCTTCTAGCACAGTTCTGTTATGTTGGAAGTTGATTGGTTGACTTCAAAATATCATGAATATATTTTACGCATCAAGATTGAACGCGTTTGGCATCTCCTGTGTGGTGTCTGTCTCTCATGCGTCCCTGACGTTTTTTTTGTTTGTTTGTTTGTTAATTCATTGTTTAATTTATTATATATTTAATTCTCCGCTTAAGTCTCCGCTCTCTAAGTGTTCCCATTAGCAGCCTCTGGTGGTTTTATTATTGCTCCTGACATAGTTATATCATGTCCAGACCCTGTGGTCTGAGAGTTTCCCACGGGGAGCAGAGGTAACTCTCCCTGGATTGCCTCGCGGATGGGCGGCTGTTTCTGAACTAGAAAGTACAACATTTCACTTCAGATATTGTTTCAAGCTATGCAGTCATCGCTTATGTTATTTAACTCAATAAATGAGTGGATTTTACTACTGAGTGGGTCATTTTGCCTTGGTCAGTACGCGGTGGGGAAGGCGCTCCTGGACTGTAAACCGTAAAGGAATCCGCTCATAATTTGCACCTCGTAAAGAGTTCACTGACTACAACTCCCCAAACCACATGAAAGTGTTAAGTAGCGCTGGTGGGCCCTACTTAATCCTCATTAAAGAGTAGTATTCATTAGAAAACAGTACTTATTAGAGAGTAGTACTTTATGAAGGTCCTCTAAACCTGTTGTTTTGTTTGTTTACATTTTGCCCCGGGATAACTTGGTAATAACAAATTATATAATTGTTAATCTATATAATTACATAGATATGTATATGAGTCATTCTATAATTAGGGGTACATTTCATATCAACCCAAAAGTGAAAAAATCAGTGTGCCATTTTGATAAATAATCTAGTTGTTTCAATAATATACCCCTTTAATGTGTTTAATATATTAATTGCCAAGCTTAATCTGTAATTATTTTTTGAATATTTAATAGAAAGTAACCATTTGATTCGTTACTTTGTCAACTGTGTTACGGACAAAAACATGTGTCATAGAATACATTAATGAACCACTACACATTTGATAACACATTTGTATGAAAGTTTTTGAGTCTATTCACCAGGGGGTTCGAGGTTGTCTGTCTAACTGATTTGAAAATATGATTATTGAGCTAGATAATGAAGATTCTGTGGGAGGCTACTATCAAATATGACCATTCTTTCAACATTTATCCATATTAGACGAAATTAAGAGGTATACAACATCCTTATGTAAGAGAACCCTCTCTAAAAGTATCCCACATCAAATCTTTTACACCCCAGCCAACATTTACCAGAATTATGACATAAAAACCACATGTAACACAGTTGACGGACCAAGTAACACAGTTGACTGCAGTAACACGGTTGACAGGATAGGAGAAAAAGAGAAACTTTCTGTTGGATAAAACGTTTTATTTTGATGACAAATTTAATTATATTATGTAATTAAGCTGATGAGTTCAATTTCATTTAAATAAACAGACACAAATGAACATAAAATACAAATATTTTAACATTAAAACCATTAATAATATATTAATAGAACCATTAAAACATATGTTTCGCTTAAACAAAGCAGACATGAACATTTTACTCCCTTTCTCCCTTCTGTCAATATTAACACACACATGGAACAATAGAAATAAGCTCATTTTAACAATTTAAACATTTCATCTTTGTCTTTCTTTTCTTTTCTGTTTTATTTGATTCACATGTCTGAGATCTTGCCCCATGTTTCCTTGTCGATCTCGACATGACGTGAGGTGACCGCAGTTGGAGGAGGAATCATTGTAATGATATCCGAATGCAAATACCACAAGACATCTTCTCTGGCTGGCCAGAAGAAGCGGTTTACGCCTACCCTATGCATACATTTCACCTCCACGTGTGTTTCAGAAATCTCTTGGAGTATTCCAGGATAGATCTCATGGTCGTAGTTTAGGCAACACCACTTGCCAATCTTATCTGCGTCTTGCCCAGCAAACTCTGGCTGTTTCTGGGTGTTTGTATGCTCCTGTGTGGGTGTCGTTGCCTCAAGGGCAAATGTTTTGGTGGGATGACATTGACAATCCAGGGTCTGTCTTGCTGAGCAAATGCAGCTCACATCTCGATAGGTAATTTTTCTCTCTCCTACCGTTACCACTTGGTGAATTTGCATAGTTGAAGGCACCACTGGAAGACCCTCTGGCATGTTCTTGACAGCTTCAGCGACATTGTCCTCACTTATATAGAACAGCTTAATCGCTAACTTTGCATCCACAAGTGCATTGAAGAACAGCTCAGCATTTGGGATGTCTTTCCATGGCTGACAAGCCTGTCAGCTGTCCTTTTGAGGAGGCCTCCAACTCCATCTGGAGCACCCTTGCCGTGGCTCGCCTCAAAGAAGTTCCAGGTTCCTGATTGGAACCCACACCGGTGCAGCTTTGTACAAAATAGATAGAAATTGCCCTTCTGCCTATACTGTGTACACGGCCCATCACTGAAGAAATGCACCGTGTTGACATTAGGGTACGACGCCTTGACCAGGTCCAGTATTGGTGACATGTGAGTCCATATGGCTGCAGGACCTTTCTCTTTTGATGAGGTGATTGTGGCAAAGCAAACATGCTCTTCCACTCCACCAACATGTAGCACTCCAGTGTGGAGTGTTGCCTGCTGCTGGTTTGAGGCAAAGTGCACTGCTTGGATCTCAGAAGAATACTTGCAAACATAATTTTCCGAAAAATCCACATGAATTAAACATTCCTGATGTGTCATGCTCTTCTTAAGTTCTCTGTGGAAGCTGAATTGACTTTTAATGTTGAACAAGTGTCTTTTGAAGTGAGTTAGTTGTTTTTTGAAGAGCTCCAGCAGGTTCTGCAACGTCATCTCCATCCTCTTTTTGACAGTCATTCTGAGTGACACTTTTTCCTTTACTCCTTCTTTGTTCTTTTTCTCCCTAAGAACTGCCTCCGTCATCCACTGTGTGCAATACACAGTTGATTCCAAATCCCTCTCACTAGCAATTGGAAATTCTCTATCTTTGCAGTTAGGACATGCATTGTACATGCAGTCCTTTGATTTTGAGTCGCAACAAATTGACTCTGCCATTTCCTCCAAGTCAGTGCTCCCAATGACTCTGAGAAAATGCAGCTTCTCTACCAGAAAACCGAGATTTTCATGCAACTTGCAAAGGCAGGTCTCTCGGTCTGCAATCGATGGCTGGACCACCCAGAAGGGCCGCATACGGCAAAACATGGAATAGGAGATCCTGCTGTCAGGGCTCTCAAGGAGGAATCTTCTATGTAGGTTCCTCATTGTATCGTTTAAGAACCTTTTCTGTTTCTTTATCTTCCTTCTTGTTACAGTTTGGGATTTTCCAGCTGTGAGGCGACTGTTTTCATCTGTGGTGAAGAAGGACAGAACTTTGTTACGTAGTCTGTAGCATAAAGATCTGTACTTGAACTTGTGGGAGATGGAAATCTCACTGTTGTTCAGCCGTTTTCTCGATATCGCTAGAGTTTCCTGAACTCTTTTTTTTAACTTGTATTTTTTTAATATCCTTCCTGTCACAAGGTTTGCGATTACCTGCCTAGTTTTTTTGTGTTTGGTAGAAGCATACTTTTTGCTGATGTTGTCCACTAGGGCATGGTGGAAAACTAAAGTTTTGTGCACCTCTCGAGACACAGGAACCCTTCGTAAGAGGCGGCGGGTTTTTGATCTGGGTGACTCTGAATTTTGGTGTAGTCTTGTTAGTCTTTTCCTGTATTTTTCAGTTTTTATTTTCTGTTTATTGAGTGATTCCTTAAGAGCCTGGATTTCTCTGTATAAGTTTGACTCCCTTCTCTTGACTTTCTTCCTTCCAGCACTTCTCTGTCTAAAATGATAAACAAAGCATTAGTTTATAGATCATGAGTTCTAAACTTCAAATGCATCGAACAGAAAAACGATGACAAGCCGCTACTCTAGTTTTTAGTTCAACATCATTTCATAATTTATTGATAAACCTATTTTCTATAAAAAAAATCTCTACCTTGACAGCTGAGGCTGTGGATTAACTTCAGGACTCTGGGGTGGAGTCAACTGGCTCTCTATCACTTTCTTTCTCTCTCTAGTCTGACGTTGGGCTTTTCTCCAATATGCTCGTTTCCTTCTCTTCTCCCTCTCGCTTAAATCTTTCACTGCCTTCACCTTTCCTCGCTGCTTGTTCTCTTGCCATGTCTCCCTGTGCTTCTGTAAATATGCAGCCCTTTTCTCAGGATCAGCATTACGCCGGGCCCTGTACTGGCGCTGCTTCTCAGCAGCAGATAAGCGACTCATCTTCCTAAAACAGTTAGTTAATACTTAGTTAACACTATTAATGGTTAGTTAATCTACCAGTTATTCAGTATGTATTCATTATTAAAAAACAAAACACTATAAGCATAAACTATCACAATGAAACCTGGCAACATTGTCAACCGTGTTACTCCCTGTCAACTGTGTTACACTTGATGGGTAACACAGTTGACAGGTAACACGGTTGACATTTCGGCCATTTTGGGGCCTTGTGCTAACTGGCAACCTTGAACCTGTCACCATATGACCTTGATCAACTCGTGTTTTTATACACTTTCAGTTAATATTAGTAAAAAATAATGTGCAATGCAAGTGAACAAGAAAATGTTGATAACACAGTTGACAAGCCATTAACCCACTCAATGTAAAACCCAAATTATTGATGAAATATTGAAGAGGAGAAGGAAAAACTTACCCAACTGTTTTCAAATTTACCACCACTGCAGGAAATGACATCACGTGGTGTTGGACATGTGACTTGTGAATTCAACCACTGCTGAATTATAGGGGTTTTGTCAGTGGGTAACACGGTTGACGGAAATTTCTCGGACACGCATAAAGTGGATAATTTAATGTTTATTAATAATTAGAATTGTTTTTCAAACACCTTCATCATATTATAATGATTATTTCCAACAAATAATGATGAAAATAATTCTCAAAAACGCATAGTTTATTGTTTTTTCTTAAAGCAACGCCTGACATTCAGCAGTTAGGACAGCACAAAAACAGCGACTTCTAGTATAGAATATGCATTTTCTGAAAAAAAAAATATGGAACTGGTTGAAATTTTTAAGTGAAATTAAAAATAACTCTGCCCCAATATAAAATATATTATTGATTAGTATTATTAAAGGAAAATATTTTGTACAATTTATAAATACAACCCATGGACATGACATGTACCCCTAATTATAGAATGACTCATATATAGGCTACTATTGGGAAATTGTGTATGTACGGCAACATCGCGCATTATTATATAATATTGTAAAGAAGATAATCATTTCAAAATATTCTTTAATTCTTTAATGTGTAATATTCAAACGATATTCTGCAGAATATTGATAATATTATAAGGCATGATATTACTTTCTTCTTAATGCAAAAGTGACAAGCCTCACAAATGTGTTGTTTATTCAATAGACTTATGTTTTTTCTTAGTGAACTTTGAACTTGAGTGAAACAGACATAGAAACTCGCAGAATATGTGGGGGCAGGGTATATCTATGAGTCAGAGTGTTTGACTGTCAGCAAAAAGTTTCTGAGTTTGTATGTACAGTATGTATGTATGTATGTATGTATGTGTGTGTGTGTGTGTGTGTGTGTGTGTGTGTGTGTGTGTGTGTGTGTGTGTGTGTGTGTTTGAGAGTGTATGTGTGTGTGGATGTGTGTGTGTGTACGTTCATTCATATATTTACTGTCATCCCCCCGCCTATTTAAATCCTGATGATGAGGGAGGGGCTTGGAGACTCGCAGCACAATGGCTCTTTATGATCAACTGAGGGGTTACAGTGTATTAACCTCTCTCTTTCTCTCTCTCTCTCTCTCTCTCTCTCTCTCTCTCTCTCTCTCTCTCTCTCTCTCTCTCTCTCTCTCTCTCTCTCTCTCTCTCTCTCTCTCTCTTTCTCTCTTCTCTCTCTCTCTCTCTCTCTCTCTCTCTCTCTCTCTCTCTCTCTCTCTCTCTCTCTCTCTCTCTCTCTCTCTCCCTCTCCCTCAGAGTCTTATGACTGGCCGTCAGGCAGTCTACACATGTTTGCGAGTGCTTCAGATGGGGGGATGGGGTAGCGTGTTTAAATCTGTTTGTGCAACACCCTAACACACACACACACACACACACACACACACACACACACACACACACACACACACACACACACACACACACACACACACACACACACACACACACACACACACACACACACACACACAGCTTGTCACAGCCATATGACACTCCATAGGCTGAGCAGAACCAGCAAAAATCCTTAAAGGTATGCTAGGGACCACATTGTATACAAGGGGTGTAACGATACACAAAAGTCACGATTCGGAAAGATTATTTATTTTTTATTAAAAAATATATATATATTTGATTTTGATTTATTAAATTGTATCAAACAAATGCCTGACACATATGAAAATACATCAAAAACAATTGAGGATAAAAACACAATAAAGTCCAGGACTTATTTCCATTGTGGTCCTCAACACAAAACATCAAGACAAGACAAGACACTCACAGAGAGTGTCGTAATCAATAAAAATTCTTAGATAACAATTAAAATAATAATATAAAAAAATAAAATAATAATAATAATAATAAAGATTCAGTGGTTAGGGTTAGGGTTCTATCTATTTATCTCATACAGGGCCACCCCTCCCCATACGCAGAGTACGCAGAGCGTGTCGGGCCCCAAGATCCTAGCAGGGGCCCCCAAATTTAAGGTTGCAAAAAAAAAAGTCATGATAATTATTATGATATTATATTATCTTACATTACATGTTTTTGTTTGAATGTATGAAAAGAGTGCCCTCCCCCGCTGCCCTGAAATAGTACAGCTTTCAAAGCTCTCGTCTTTTTGCATTAGATGCTGAGAATAAACAAGCAATTCAGTATTGCACACTATCCAACAGTTACAGTTCTGCATCGTCTAGAGAAAATATTTTGATTTGGACAATACTGCACTTTGAGTTTTTGGGTGTGTGAAAAATAGTTATGTGTGTGTGTGTGTGCGTGTGTGTTTGTTTGTTTCGATGACTTTTATACCTTATTGATGTGCAGAATTCTTTACATTCATCTTTGGAGCCTGCAGTTGTTATTATATTATAATGCTGCTGTTTAGAAAGTTTTATATATTACTTGTATATTATTCATATATTACTTTATATATTACTGATGGTGCTGCTGTTTTTTTTTATACTCTATGATGACAAGTGTGTGTGTGTGTGTGTGTGGGGGTGGGGGGGGGGGGGCCTCCCTGACAAATTTATGACTAATTATGCTTAGCGCCTCCAAAAGCTTAGCAGCGGGCCTGATCTCATAACTCCAATGTCAAGTTATAAGTAGCAAATGCTTGGTAACGTTACTTAAATAATAGATGTAAAATGTCAACATTTTAATATAATAACTAGAGCTGTCAAGCGATTAAAATATTTAATCGTGATTAATCGCATTAATGTCATAGTTAACTCTAATTAATCGCGATTAATCGCAAATTCTTTTTCTATGCTAAATATCCCTTGATTTTTTTGTCCCATAATTCTTCTCATTTTAATTCTCTTATCAACATGGTGAAGTGCATTGGCTTGCCTTGTGCAAATGATTTTTTATTGATAACAACATTGGCATATACACTGATCAAAACAGGACGATACAAAAAAAGAGCCTATAGTGCAATTAAACGACTGCTTTGAACAAATGTCATTTGAACATAGCAGTCAGGCTACTGCTTCTTTGTTTTGAGCCAAAGAAAAAAAAAAAATTTTTTTTTTTTTTTTTTTTTTATAAAATAATTGCGTTAATCGCGCGATAAAAAATTTAACGCCGTTAAATTTGGTTTGCGTTAACGCCGTTAATAACGCGTTTAACTGACAGCTCTATAACCCATTAACAAACAAACGGATCAATCAATGAATTGAGTGTTGATCGACTGAGTTTTCCTTAGAGGCCATCCTAGGTCATTAAAGTTATTTGGGGACAACTCAAGTGCTGTCATCTATCAGCATAGAGTTGTGTAGCAATGAGGGATGGGCAGTTCAATCCGATAATTACAGTGATTATCTGCTAGATTAACCAGAACCAACATTGGCTTTCTTTCAGATGTTTGTTTGGGCGAGGGAGGGGGGTCTGCCCCAGTGGAGTCTGGGTTTAGTTGGCTTGTCCCGTTGACGTTCTGACAGGTGAGGAGGCCGGCTGTTTGCTTAGCCTTGCTGCCAAAACCAACTGAACAAACCTTTTCAGAAACAGTCTTACTGTACGTCTGAGGGATTGTTTATTGTCACCTCGTTTCTTGTCCTCTAAGCTGCTATGAGCATAAGGATCGGTGTAGTGGCGGTCAAAAAAACACAGCTAGACAGTCCTCTGGAAACACCTTACTTACCAAGGATTACTTCAATAAAAGCAAGCAATCTGATTAAAAACTGTGGGCGCTGGTGGGATACTGAAGTTGATGTATTTTCCTAAATTCTTCTTCCCAAATGGACAATCGGGCTGAGTAAAATATTTTCTTGATGTATGTCATATATTGTTTATGAGAACACAGAGAGCAAACATGTGGGGTTAGAGTACTTAAAGCTGCATGTAACATTACTACTGCAGCAAGTCACGCAAGGGAAAAATATCTGAATGGAAAATTTTGTCCTCTGTATGTTAAATCCTCTTTCATGGGAAAATGTCGACGTAAACTTCGTTTTTTAATATCTGACGTGAATTTCCTGTCATCGTAAAACAACAACAGTCATTTGGGGTTTTATAAGTTAATGTAAAAAAGCATCTTGCTGTTCCCTTAACAAGCTAAAGGGACTTGAGCTAAAGGGACACAAGCTGGGGAAGGCATTTAAAGGTG
>NC_044052.1:17706296-17726296 GCF_902167405.1 Gadus morhua
CTGGTGCTGGCCTCCGCTAGCCCGTACTTCAGAGCCATGTTCAGCAGCAGCTTCAAGGAGGGCCGCGCATCCGAGGTCACACTGCGCGACGCCTGCCCCCTGGTGGTGGGGAAGCTCATCGACTTTGCCTACACCGCCCGCATCACCGTGGGGGAGAACTGCGTGCTGCATGTTCTGCTGGGTGCGATGAGGTGAGACCGGGCTGCTGGGTCTGTGGGAACACACGAGGATGTAACAATGATGATACATCAAATGGTAAAACATTTGTCATGGGCTCTATCGATGATCAACCCAAAAATACCAAAAAATTTACTTGGAGGTGACATATTACACCACCAGGTGTGAGTGTGATTAGCCGTTTTGAAAATCTGCCTCTTCTGACATCACAAGTGGGCGGTCAAAACGGCTTGTAACAGCTAATCACACTCCCACATGGTGGTAAAATATGTCACCTTTTAATAGTCAAACAAAAAAAGAGGAACACCATCAAATCCATCCTAGGGAAGCTACGCCGGCCCAGGGGGTTCTGATTGACTCACACTGTTTACACTCATTACTCTTGAGTTTGTTTGTCTTTGGTTCCTCTTTATCCAACGTACCAACGTTGATAGGCAGAAGGCCATATAAAGACAGCGCCAGGACACTGACTGGTCCCTGAACGTCCTGTTACACAGCCTGTGTGTTTGCGTGGCGTCTTCCTCCAGGTACCAGATGGAGGACGTGGCAAAGGCGTGCTGCGACTTCCTGGTGAAGCACCTGGAGCCAGCCAACGTCATCGGCATCGCACGCTTCGCTGAGGGCCTCGGCTGCACTGAGCTGCAGCGCCACAGCCGGGAGTACATCAACACACACTTCAACGAGGTGTGTGTTGACGGCAGCAAGTGTGTTGGTCCTGATGCTTTGGGCCAGCGTCTCTGACGTGGACCGACGTCACATGACCAGCCTGTCACATGACCAGCCACATGACGAGTTCAATCATTTCAGGGATGAATTGATTCAAATGCTGAGCTTTTCCAAACTGTTACTTGCTTCATGTTGTGTTGTTGTGTTGTTGTAGGGTTGTACTTACTCAAAAACATAACTCCTACTTTTAAAGTGGTAACCTGGAAGATTTTCATGAAATTTCAATCTTTGAGATCACCACTTTACAAAATCAAACCAATTCACTTCAAATCCGCTCAGAACAGGAAGAAATAGACAATGTGTGAGTATCTTGTGACAGGATGGACTGATGATGAAGGTGTTCTCTTCAACGTTTCCAGGTCACCAAAGTGGAGGAGTTCTTCAGCCTGACCCACTGCCAGCTTCTGGAGCTCATCAGTCAGGACAGCATCAAGGTTCTCTGTGAGTCTGAGGTTTGTAGTCCCGGCTGGTTCAATCTGGTTAAAACTGCTCCTGTCTGGTTCAAACCGGTCCTGTCTGGTTCGAACTGGTCGTGTATGACTCAAAATGGTCCTGTCTGGTTCAAATTGGTCCTGTATGACTCAAACTGGTCCTGTCTGGTTCAAACTGGTCCTGTCTGGTCCAGTCTGGCTCAAACTGGTCCCGTCTGGTTCAATCTGGTCCTGTATGACTCAAACTGGTCCCGTCTGGTTCAATCTGGTCCTATATGGCTCAAACTGGTCTCTTCTGGTTCAATCTGGTCCTCTATGGCTCAAACTGGTCCCGTCTGGTTCAATCTGGTCCTGTATGGCTCAAACTGATCCCGTCTGGTTCAATCTGGTCCTCTATGGCTCAAACTGGTCCCGTCTGGTTCAATCTGGTCCTATATGGCTCAAACTGGTCCCGTCTGGTTCAATCTGGTCCTGTATGGCTCAAACTGATCCCGTCTGGTTCAATCTGGTCCTGTATGGCTCAAACTGGTCCTGTCTGGTTCAATCTGGAGACGAAGTGCAGTCAGTAGAGATGACATGCAGTTGTGAGACGCCCCCCAGGTGTGACACCGGGATGCTGTCCCCCCAGGTGTACCAGGCCTGTACCAACTGGGTTCGCTGGGACATCGCCGGCCGAGCCCAGTACCTCCACGCCCTCCTCAACGCCGTCCGCATCTACGCCCTGCCGCCCAAGTTCCTGAAGAACCAGCTGCAGTCCTGCCCCATCCTCAGCAAGGTACCAACACCCACCCACCCCCCCCCCCCCCATCTCCCTCTGATCCCTGGTCCTCATAGTGGACCAGGGTGGGTTCATAGTCCAGAGGTCATGGGTTCGATCCTTGAGCTACAGGTCCTGTCCTCCACGACTCGTTGCTGAAGTTTCAAGTTACTATGACTGAATATAGAACAAATAGAAACTCCCTCTCCTCCCCTTGTTGTAGGTTTCCCTCATATCTGCGTGGAGGGTGTAGTGGCAGTTGCGTCGGAACATATTTAGGACCACGTGTTTGACCTGAATCACTCGTTCCTCTTTGTTCCATACATTTATCTTGCAGGACAACTGCTGCAAGGACTTCCTGTCCAAGATCTTCCAGGAAATGGCGTTGAAGAAGCCCCTCCCCCCGGCTCCTCTCCGCGGCAACCAGCTGATTTACGTGGCCGGGGGGTAGGAGTCCGCCTGCAGCCGAGCTTCCTGCTAGGGTTCTCTCAGTCAGCGTCTCTTCTGTGAGAGACGGATGCACTCAGAGGCCAACTCTTATGAACCCTCAGGTTATATGTAGTTATGTAGGCGTTACACCTCCCTAGCCCCTACACCACCCTAGCCCTACACCACCCTATCCCTACAGCGACCCTACATGCCTAGTGTTACACCTTCCTAGTGATACACCACCCTAGTGTTACACCAACCTAGTGTTACACCACCCTGGTGATACACCACCCTAGTGTTACACCATCCTAGTGTTACACCACCCTAGCCCTATACTGCCCCTACATGCCTAGTGTTACACAACCGTTACACCACCCTAGAGCTACACCACCCCGTTTTAACCCCCGCGTGGGGTCCTTCCCCCCAGGTACCACCACCGCTCTCTGCCCACCATGGAGGCCTTCGACCCGGGGAGGAACGTGTGGCTGAAGCTGGCCGACATGGAGGCGCCCTGCAGCGGCCTGGGGGCCTGCGTGGTGTTCGGCCTGTTCTACACCGTGAGTCAGCCAGTCATTCAGTCAGTCAGTCAGTCAGTCGGTCAGTCGGTCAGTCAGTCAGTCAGTCAGTCAGTCAGTCAGTCAATCAGTCAGTCAGTCAGTCAGTCAGTCAATCAGTCAGCCAGTCAGTCAGTCAGTCAGTCAGTCAGTCAGTCAGTCAGTCAATCAGTCATTCAGTCAGTCAGTCAGTCAATCAGTCAGTCAATCAGTCAGTCAGTCAGTCAGCCAGTCAGTCAGCCAGTCAATCAGTCAGCTAGTCAGTCAGTCAGTCAGTCAATCAGTCAATTTATCATTCAGTCAGCCAGTCAGTCAGTTAATTAATCAGTGAGTCAGTCAGTCAGTCTATCAATCAGTCGGCCAGTCAGTCAGTCAATTATTCAGTCAGCCATTCAAGCTTTATTTATTTAGCTCTGGGAACCAACTGAAGAACAGAGGAAACAAACACAACAGGAACATGAAGTGAACGATAAGAAACGGTCTGAATCATAGTGACACCATTGGGGGGTAGATTGAAAACAGAAGAAGATGGCCACACTACTGGAGTAGAAGGAGGCTGAAGTAAGAAGATGTGTTTTAAGATTTCTTGAAATGTACCGATTGGACAGCTCTCATAGTTAATATTTCATTACCTTAGTTAACATGAACACTGTTACCTTAGAAAACATGAACACCATTGGTAAACATTAACAGCAGTGGCTAGCAGTGGCGGTTAGTGTCGGCGCCTAGCGGCAGCGGCTAGCACTGGCAGCTAGCGGCAGCGGCTAGTGGCAGCGGCTAGTGGTTCAATAGCACATGACAGTACCCGCAAACTGTGGTGTCTCCCCGTGCGGTCCAGGTGGGTGGCCGGAACCTGTCCGTCCAGGCGAACACTGAGTCCGGGGCGCTGTGCTGCTACAACCCCATGACCAACCGCTGGACCTCACTGGCCTCCCTCAACGCCCCGCGCAACCGCGTGGGCGTGGGCGTGGTCGACGGCGCCATCTATGCCGTGGGCGGCTCCCAGGGCTCCGCCCACCACGCCACCGTTGAGCGGTAAGCCGTCAGAGAGGCCTCGGAAAAAGCCGACTTTAACCGTAAGAGCTGTGTTTAGGAAAGGTCTAAAAGTATATTTTGAGTTATTGTTTTGTATTCAATATGATTATTTTTAAGATCGCATATTGCCATGGACCCATAAGGCTTCCGTAGGGTCATCATGGGTGGGAAAGAGAGCTAGAAGCCTACAGAGCAACACAGTTTATTGACACCTTATTTCGATTCCATGCCTTAGTTTGTATTCTTCCCTTTTGACAAGTAAGAGGTCAAACAAATTCAGATTTTTTTGGAGTCGAGCTCATTGCTTCGAGACTTATCAAGTGTTGTGAAAGGAAATTGGAAAGACAACGCCACATTTACTGATAACGTTCCCAAGGTAGGGGAGAGTTCAATGGGGTTTTTATTTTGGCTTTTGATCAACGGTATTGACCGAAAAAGAAACAACATGTTTTTGTTATTCTGTGTTGTACTTAAAGGCATACTGTACGATTTCCAGTGATATGCACTTTTTAATATGTTGTTGAAATTGGTTTTTACATCCTGACAGCAATAAATAACTTATGGGCAATGAAAAAGAAGCGAAAAAAAAACGAAATCTGTATCGGCTATAAACCTGTTAAAATGCTTACCAATCGGAGACATTGTACCCGAATCTAAAGAACCAATCACAAGCCTGCGCGTTCTCTCCCCTCTGTGTACGAGACTGAGCCGAACTGAGCGCGTTCACGGAGGGCAAAGAAAGCGTTGTTGTCATAGTAGTTCATGACAGTGGACTAGACCTAGTGAGCCTACAACGTCAACACGATGGAAGAAAAAAAACAGAAGTTACCACTGCCACCGTTACTTGCCCCGGTTCATCCTTTTAAAAAGGCAAGAAAAAGAAAGACAGAAACTGAAAAGGCAGCAACAAAAAAGAAGTTGGAGACTGCTCGAGGAACAACGAGAATAAATATTGGATTAGCTTTTCAGCGATGGCGACAGCTGAGGGAGTTGAATGGCCTGAAAAGTGACGCAATGGTTGCCGTTGAAGTAAGCCGTAAGCAGCAGCAGCGCTCGTGCACGGCTCTGGGTCGAAGGGTGGGGGCAGGGAGTCCTGAAGGGTGGGGGAGGAGTTAAACGGAACTCCGAAGAGAAGCTCATTTCAAATCATGCTAGCTCTCTCACATCGTACAGTATAGCTTTAAGGCACCAAAGAAATAACCGAGTGCATGATTTCTTCTGCTCACAGGTCCTTAAAGATCAGTGAGGCAATGTATAATAGAAGCATTTTCATGCATATTGTTTCAATCCTTTTGGCATCCCAACAGCAATGAATACATTTAATCATCTGACAAAAAGAAAAGTTAAAAGTCCTTTATGGCTGTAGTAAGCCCATCTGATCAATGCATTCGGCACGAGTGAAAGTATTGGATGGCTGACCTGTCTGTTCATGGTAGGCCACCTGGCCTACCATGAACTCGCTAGGCTCAGACCTGCTGCCGAACTTAGCGAGTTGCGTGTCACGTATTTTGGGGGCGTGGCTTTGGAAGTAGGCCTGAAGGGAGGGGTTGTTTGGGGTAGGATTCTTTAGATGTCGATATTTCTCTCACTGGTTTCTCCAATCTGCAAATATGGCAGATATATATCGGACGCCTTTGGACTCGGCCAAAACCTTTGGTAGTCTGAAACTTCTTAAAGCAATAAAGGATAATTCACCGAGCGCTGATGTCGCCCCCGTCAGCAGACTGTGTCCTGACCTGGACCACCCCAACTGTTTATGGACAGCTATGGACGCCGCTACGGTCGGAGGTGAAGTCATGTGACTGAATGATCTCCAGCCGCTACGGTCGGAGGTGAAGTCATGTGACTGAATGATCTCCAGCCGCTACGGTCGGAGGTGAAGTCATGTGACTGAATGATCTTCAGACTCTACGGTCTGAGGTGAAGTCATGTGACTGAATGATGTTCAGACTCTACAGTCTGAGGTGAAGTCATGTGACTGAATGATCTTCAGACTCTACAGTCTGAGGTGAAGTCATGTGACTGAATGATCTTCAGACTCTACAGTCTGAGGTGAAGTCATGTGACTGAATGATCTTCAGACTCTACAGTCTGAGGTGAAGTCATGTGACTGAATGATCTTCAGACTCTACAGTCTGAGGTGAAGTCATGTGACTGAATGATCTCCAGACTCTACAGTCTGAGGTGAAGTCATGTGACTGAATGATCTTCAGACTCTACAGTCTGAGGTGAAGTCATGTGACTGAATGATCTTCAGACTCTACAGTCTGAGGTGAAGTCATGTGACTGAATGATCTTCAGACTCTACAGTCTGAGGTGAAGTCATGTGACTGAGTGATCTTCAGACTCTACAGTCTGAGGTGAAGTCATGTGACTGAATGATCTCCAGACTCTACAGTCTGAGGTGAAGTCATGTGACTGAATGATCTTCAGACTCTACAGTCTGAGGTGAAGTCAGGTTCAGGTCATGGAGTTGAGGTCATGGTGCGCTGCCGGTCAGACCGGACTGGGTGATGCTGGGAACCTCTCTTCAGGAATGCCGATCCTGTGGGGAATGCCCTTTGTCTGTTTATGGTTGAGTTGCTCTGGGGGACGTTTCCCTGTCAGGCTGTCTGTCTGTCTGTCTGTCTGTCCGAATGCTGCTTTGAAGGAATGAGGAAAGGAACAGCTTGAGAAATACAAGGTGTGCCAGAAAAAGTGAAGGAATTCCAATCTGCTCGCTCCCTGAGCCTAGTCATCGTCATGACACAGCAGAAATACAGAAAAGTCCCTTTCACTTTCTCTATGTCCCCCTTCAATACCTCTCTCTCCCTCATTAATCTTGCTCTCTCTCTCTCTCTCTCTCTCTCTCTCTCTCTCTCTCTCTCTCTCTCTCTCTCTCTCCCACTCTCTCACCTCTCCAACTCTCTCACCTCTCCCTCTGTCTCTCACCTGACACACTCTCTTGCTCTCTATCACCTGTCTCACTCTCTCTCACCCTCTCTCTCTCTCTCTCTCTCTCTCTCTCGCTCTCTCTCTCGCTCTCTCTCTCTCTCTCTCTCTCTCTCTCTCTCTCTCTCTCTCTCTCTCTCCCTCTCTCCCCTCTCTCTCTCTCTCTCTCTCTCTCTCTCTCTCTCTCTCTCTCTCTCTCTCTCCCTCTCTCCCCCTCTCTCTCTCTCTCTCTCTCTCTCTCTCTCTCTCTCTCTCTCTCTCTCTCTCTCTCTCTCTCTCTCTCTCTCTCTCACTCTCTCACGCCCGTGTCTCCCGTCTCTCCTTTCCCGGCAGGTGGGATCCAGACACCAACAGGTGGTCCCTGGTCTGCCCCATGGCGGTGGCCCGTCTGGGGGCGGGTGTGGCCTCCTGCGGGGGGGCTCTGTACGTGGTGGGGGGCTACGACGGGCTGGTCCGCTGGGACTCGGCCGAGCGCTACCAGCCTGACACCAACACCTGGCACCCACTGGCCCCCATGGGGACCGTGCGCAGCGGACTGGGTGAGGGCCAGGGTGTGTGTGTGTGTGTGTGTGTGTGTGTGTGTGTGTGTGTGTGTGTGTGTGTGTGTCTGTGTGTGTGTGTGTGTGTGTGTGTGTGTGTGTGTGTGTGTGTGTGTGTGTGTCTGGGCGCGCGTGCGTGTGTAGGGAGGTGTATGCGTGGTGTATGTAGACATATCCCTTGACATGTTTACTTTGTGTGAGTGTGTGTGTGTGTGCGCACGCTGTCATTACGTTCACACTCTATTCAACTCTTTCTCCTCCCCTTCTTGGGTAATGCCTCTAACCTCCCACCTGACATAATGGTATGATAATATACCATTAACATGGGGGGGGGGAGGGGGTAAAGTATAAAGGATTCAAGTACCCTCACCTGATACCTTAGATCAGATGATCCATCTTTGGGGTCGGAAGCCAGAACCTCTTGTCTGGGGACTCAAACCCCCATCGTGCAACCTCTCCCCTGACCCCTGACCCTTGACCCCAGTCTCCCTCTCCCTTGACCCCAGTCTCCATCTCCCCTGACCTCTGACCTCTGACCCCCGACACTACCCCGGTCTCCCCCTCAGGTCTGGTGTGTCTGGACGCGTACCTGTACGCGATGGGCGGGTTCGACGGGCGCAGCCAGCTGTGCTCCGTGGAGCGCTACAGCATCGCCCGCGACCGCTGGGAGCCACAGGAGCCCATGAGCCAGTGCAGGAGCGCGCACGCCGTCACCGTCCACCAGGGGCGCATCTTCGTCCTGGGTCAGTCCCGCACTCTGTCCCCAGACACTGGCTGAGCGAGTGATTGAGTTAGGGCCTGAGTTGTTTATTGAGTGCGTGAATGAATGAGTGTGTGAGTGACTGCCCGAATGACTGCGTGAGTGAGTGAGGGAGTGGGTTTGCAATGTCACGTTAACCTTACAGTGGAATAATATAATGAATCTGTGTTCTGTACTTACTAGACAATCTTGACACTGTTGTGTGTGTTTTCCTGGGTGTGTACATGTGTGTCCCTGTGTCTCCCTGTCTGTCCGTGCGTGTCCTTGTGTGTGTAGGGGGGTTCAACCAGACTGGTTTCCTGTCCAGTGTGGAGGTCTTCTGCCCGGACACCAACACGTGGACCGGTCTGTCCGACATGCCCTTCGGACGCAGCGGCATGGGCATCGCCGTAACCATGGAGCCCTGCCCCGGCAACCTGCCCGAGGAGGAGGAGGAAGAGGAGGAGGAGGATCAGGGAGGAGGAGGAGGAGGAGGAGGAGGAGGGGAAGAAGCGAGCAAGAGTTGATTCTAAGACTACTGAACACGACGCCACAATCGGCCGATCTGTTCCAGAGTGCGATAGATACCTCTGATCACAAACATTTAAATACCGAACCCTTTGTGAGCAACAGACCCACTGCCATCCTGTGTGTGTGTGTGTGTGTGTGTGTGTGTGTGTGTGTGTGTGTGTGTGTGTGTGTGTGTGTGTGTGTGTGTGTGTGTGTGTGTGTGTGTGTGTGTTTCAGTAAGCAGAACAACAGTACAAACCTCATCAAGTCGCCGGGTGCTAGCGGGCTAGCTAATCTACGCTAGCTGAAGCTCAGTGGTGGAGCGACAACCCTCTCCCCTCCCAGTCTGTCCCAGTCCGTCTTACAGGACTCAATGTGAGCGCAGGACCAACAATGTATTACTGACCCAGTAACTCTAATCTCCACTCTTATCTGTTTCCTTTATATCCGGAAATTTCTTCCTTTTCTGCTCCTTTACATTTTGAGCTCTCTCTCTTTCTCTCTTAACATACTTCAACGCTATTTATTTTTCTTTCCCTTTCTCTCTCACTCTCTCAATCTAATTCCCTCTTTCAAACTTCCCTTCATCTTCCCCAGGTCAGTGCCATGGGTTCATGGGGATATTGGAACTCCTTATTTGCATTGTTGTATTTGCACTGGCACAATGTACTACTGTTAGTAGTACGTAGTAAGTATTTACGGGATTAAATATACAAATTATAAATGTTCTCTGTTCGTCATACTCCGTTCATTTGCCTATTGGTCGAAACGACTATGGAAACCAAATGAGCTGTTACCTAACTATGACCAACGGGTGAGTGTGTCACTTCGTCCAAACGGACACTAGATGGCGCCACAATTTCATAAACCACCAGGATACCTCCGATACGGTTCTCCTTTCGGATTAACAATGAACTATGAGGCCTTTAGATTATGGCGGATAGCAAGTGATGAAGGAATAACTTGTTGTTTAACATATTACCGCGGGGTGTCGTATTGTCAAACTACACACAGTGTGGCTGCACATGGTTTGAAAATGTTGCACGATTTGTGAAATGTGTCCATCAAGTTCGCTTTATTCGTGTGGCCCGTTGTAACGTGTAGCTCGCGCTGTTAGTCATCGCGGCAGACCGGTTATGTGTTTACCTGTTTCTATATACCAATCTCTCCCCCAGTCTGCTGCAATTATCACAGGAGAAGGGGAGAGAGAGAGAGAGAGAGAGAGAGAGAGAGAGAGAGAGAGAGAGAGAGAGAGAGAGAGAGAGAGAGAGAGAGAGAGAGAGAGAGAGAGAGAGAGAGAGAGAGAGAGAGAGAGAGAGAGAGAGAGAGAGAGAGAGAGAGAGAGAGAGAGAGAGAGAGAGAGAGAGAGAGAGGTGAGAGAGACAGGTGAGACAGGTGATAGAGAGCAAGAGAGTGTGTCAGGTGAGAGACAGAGGGAGAGAGAGAGAGACCCCATCAGCGTTCCACCAGTGTTTTATCGCCATCCGATTTTTTGAAAGAACCTATTTTCATGTTTACGTTCTCTGTTGTGTACCAATGATGGGTAGAGGTGGTGGTGGTGGTGGTGGTGGTGGTGGGCGGTGCTCATCACAGAGTCCAAACGGTCTCACGTCACAAACTGATGGACTCATACTCTGCTCTGCATGCAGGATTCATTATTTACTGAGCGACCTGTTGGGGCGGTGGAGGAGGTGTGGTGTCGATGAGGCCATAAGCCACTGCTGCTGCTGCTGCCGTCGCCGCGGCGACCGAGGGGCCTCAGGGGCCCCAGGGGGGGGGGGGGGTTACGTCTTGAAGAGGCAGCGTGACTCACAGGGCCGACGTATGACGCAGGCGTCTGTAGGCCATCCACTCACTATACACACACTCACACTAGGACAACGAGTGTGAGTGAGTGAGACGAACGGGACACGCACACACACGTTTGCACACAAGGACACACACACACACACACACACACACACACACACTGGTTGGACTCTGACACCAGCACATTTGTATCTTGTATCCATTGCCACATAAAGACACGTGTGTGTGTGTGTGTGTGTGTGCGCTCTGAAACGCACACACTCACCCTCCTGGTCAACAAAGGAGAGCGCTTGTGTGGACCGCACATCTCCTCAATGTGGTCATTGTGTCCCAGGGGGTGGGGGGGGGGGAGTGTGTGTTGGGGGGGCAGCCGACCAGCATGTAACTCAAAGATGGCCTCAGAGTGGGACAGCATAGGTTGAAAATCCAGATTTAGCCTGATGCTAAGCTACCTGATGCTAAGCTACCTGATGCTAAGCTACCTGATGCTAAGCGAGCTGCCCAGATGTCCAGGTGCTCAGTTTAAAGATCGCTATTGAAATGGCGATTTCCCCCCCCCACACACACACACACACACACACACACACACACACACACACACACACACACACACACACACACACACACACACACCTCCTCACTTCAGGGGCCACTATGCAACAGGGGCCACACACACACACACACACTCACTCACTCACTCACTCACTCACTCACTCACTCACTCACTCAATCACACGATAGAATTGTAACTCCAAGTGTCCGCAAACTCAACCGCTAAATCAAACGTCTCCTTGATGAACAGTTTGTCCCATGACCTTGACGACCTGTGCGTCACATGACCCTCGGACGTCGACTGTTGACTTTGGTCAAATGGAAATAAAAGGGATTTCCTAAAAATAGGTTTTAAAAGCTCAGAGCTGGCAGCCTCCACCTCACCTCACCTGACTGCACCTCCTGTGTGTGTTTACTGCATAATTCATTCCTTTATTCATCAAATAACTGTCCACACACACACACACACACACACACACACACACACACACACCACACACACACACACACACACACACACACAGAGCTAATATTGAACAAGTCTTTTTCCCATCTTCTAAAGCGGAGCGTGAGTCGAGGCTGTGGCCGTGTGTGTGATGGCGTCAACCAGGGGGAGGGGGGGGGGGATCACCTATGGGCCAGGCTGCTATAGCGCAGCAGGGGGGTCTATAGGGGGTCCACCAGCAGAGTGCAACAGGGGGGTGGGGGGGGTGGTCTATAGGGGGTCCACAAGCAGAGAGCACTGGGAGGGGGAGGGGGTCTATAGGGGGTCCACCAGTAGAGCCCACTGGGGGGGTCTATAGGGGGTCCACCAGCATAGTGCAATGAGGGGGGGGAGGTCTAAAGGGGGTCCACCACCAGAAGAGCACGGGGGGGGGGGGGGGGGGGGGGGGTCTATAGGGGGTCCACCACCAGAAGAGCAATGGGGGGGGGTCTAAACGGGGTTCACCACCAGAAGAGCACTGGGGGGGGGGTCTATAGGGGGTCCGCTGGCAGAAACCCTCCCTCCCGCCCCCCTTTCGATTAGTACGGTGCTGCAGCTAGCGTCGACAGAACCCCCAGTGGTGGTGGGGGGGGGGGGGCTCTATAGGAGCTGGAGAGCAGGAGGGTGGGGATGAGGGTGTCACTGTGTGTGTGTGTGTGTGTCGGGGGGGGGGGGGTGGGCTGGTGTAAACGCTAGCGGGCTCAGAGGTGGATGTGTGTGTGTGTGTGTGTGTGTGTGTGTGTGGGTGTGTGCACGTGTGAGTGTAGGTGTGACCTTGGGAAGTGATGACCTCATCAACATCCTCGCCTGCAAAGCTAATCTGTTCCATTCTGAAGGATGCTCCCGTAGACGGAGCCCCCGTGAAGGTGACCGACGGCCAGGGAACACACACGCACGTGCACGCACGCACACACACACACACGCACACACGCATGCAACCACACACACACGCATGCAAACACACGCACACACACACACGCAAGCATGCACCGACGAGCACTCACAAGCATGCACACACACACAAGCATGCAAACACACACACAAGCAAGTACACACACACAAACGCACACAAGCATGCACGCACACATGCCTGCACTGCATCTCTTCAGGACACACACACATACACATGCTCATGCGCACACAAAAACACCACACACACATACACACACTGGATGTCAAAGTGCACATAAATATAAGAGGCAGGCTGTTATGGGGGCTTAATGTGTGTGTTTGATCTGCACACATTCAGCCAGAGGTAAGGGAGGCTGGGAACACTGGGAATCTCTATGGTCTGTCTCTGTTGGGCGTGACCAGGCGGAGAAATCGGGCCCTTTTGAAAAGTGTTTATCCAGGTAATGCCAACTACATTTCCCAGGAGCCCCGTGACCCGTAGAGACGTGATTGGGTAATGTAGTGGTTTGAAAAAGTTTTTTTGTATGCATGTTATGGGTTTGTTATTGTAAGCCTGCCTTGAGAGAAGGCTTCCAGAACATTATATTAGCATTACATATAACAATCAAGCAGAAAAAAAAACATTCAGACACTTGCTGGTCTCTACTGAGGGATTGAAATAGTGTGCATCCATCATCCACCCCGCTAGCTATTAAGTAAACGCAGAATTAATACATTTCCCAGAATGCCGAGCAGGTGCTTCGACTCTGGAATGTGTTGCGTTGGTCAGTTGTCCTGTAATTTGATCTCCCCCCTCCCCCCAGCTCTCTGACATCATAAGGCCAAAAACAGTTCTGTGCGTGACGAGATGTCTGCTGTGGTTACACGTCATGCTGCTGTTTCGTGGTTTTTCCCGTGGCTGTTTCTCCATGCTGTTAACGCCATGGATACATGCTGTCTTAACGAGCTGCTCGTTAGCCGCTCTTGATATACTGCCCTGAACAGCCAATCGCGGGCCCCCGTGACCCTGAACACTTCCTGGTTGGGTCGCAATGGTGCTGGGGTCTGTCAAGAGCTGTGTTCGAAATCTTTCCCTATCACGGATATAGTGCACTATATAGGGTGCTCGCCATTTTGTAGTGGTATTCGAATTCTCAGTGGTTAATTTCATGCACTATAGTGCACTTAAAATACCCAAAATTTGAGTGTACATACGATTTAGCCTACATGTTACTCCCGTATACCACAATGCAATGCGGTCGTATTTTTCGGGAGGAGAAGAAGAAGCTGAATAACTGCGAAAACGAATACATTTAATGATGGAGTCTCCGGCTTTCGTATAGAAATGTCAACAATTTATTTGGGCTTTAACATAGAAAATGTAACATTCTAAATTGATTAAAAAAAACTTGAACAAGGAAATGTAACGTTCAACATCAATACAACCTCCAGCTTTCCTCGTGAGTTTCCGTTTTGTTTACATGATGTGGGCGCATCTGTCTGCGTCACACAAATACTCGGCGCATTTACTGACGCAAATGACGTTTAGAAATGTTCAGCGTAGCGTCCAAATTCTCGTTTGTTCGTTCCCTATATATAGTGCACTATATCATGAACCCTATATAGAGAATAGTGACTGAGTGTATAGGGAACGATTTCGAACCAGCTGCGCTCTCGTTTACGCCAACGAATAGATCGGGAAATGATCTTAAGTGTCCATCATCATAGTATATCAAACACAATGTCTGCTCCTTCTCGTCAGGACAGGATGGGCCTTTAAAGGAGAAATTAGTGTCCAAATAGTCTGACATGGGGTCAGATAGTATAAGGGTTAGGATGTCGAGGTGACTTCCTCCAAAAGGTTCTGGGTTGATTCCCAATGTCTGCCATTTTTCTGTAGACAACCTTAACTGCTCAACAATGAAACATACAATATTCAGGCCTACTTATATTTGCTAATTTACCGTATTCCTAATAATATCATGGCCAGGTAACATTGTGACAGGGTTACAGAGAGGTAAATGTCAATAAAACCTAAAATCGGTTGTATGCAGAAGAAAGGCCAGGAAGTAAAGACCCCGTGGATGGGGCTCTGTGAGGCCCGCTGAGAGCATCGTTCTGCTCTCAAAGAGGTAGCTGGTTCCCATCTCCTGAAAATGTGGTCGGCAGATGGGTATCAGACTTGCGTCTCTCTCGTCCGACCAGTGTCGGACGGAAAACGCTTAAATCGGTCATAAAAGTTGCACTTTTTTCATAAAAAAACCCCAACTTTTATGACTGATGTGAGCATATGAGTACTGGGGGCCAAAAGGGACTAACATGGCCAACATATTTTACACAGTATGAAGTGATCATGGTTTGAGGACCACTTGTTTCAGTCACTTCCCTGGTTCAGCCAATCAATGGCATTCGCAGATTTAACAGGCTGGTATAAAAGTTACCTGGGGGAAAAAATCCCAATTGCTCTATCAAACAATGTGAATACTGTATTTAGTTTAGTTTAATTAATTTAGCTTCGGAAATGCGTGCTTTCATCACATTTGCCGAGTTGTTTGAGGAAAAGTGAAGTCGCACATGTATGTGGGAACGTGTGCGCGCGCATCCTGCCCAAATACATGCAGGAGCTCAGAAGACGATTTGAGTGTGCCTCAACAACAGAAAACTAAAGAGCAAGGTAGTATTGCACGTAATTAACCCCATTATCTCGACAAAACATTTTCTCTCGACTCATATTTCTAAAATGAACCAACGTATCGTCAGATTAGTAGAATCACGAAGCCTCGTCTAGGCTGTGAGCGGCCGCCTGGTCTCTGGTCGGCTCGACTCTAGTCTGTTCCTCTGAAACTCGGAGGAAAGCGTGAGCGGACGGTTTCAAGCTCCCCTCTCGCTGAATTGATTCTACTATGGGTCCTCCAGAAACACGACGCTAAAACACCGGGGGGAAATCTTATATATATCTCTCATTCCCAGCATATTTTATCTCCTACCTACCTAGATAAAAACAGTATCTGTACGTTAAAGATATTACTGATTGAAATATTTTCATTCCGTGGTGAAATGATGCATGATTCTAACATTTCAAATATTATCTTGTTGTGTTCTTCCCCTGTACCTCAGGATGGTATATTCCACAATTTATTCCAGGGAAAGACTGACAGTTTTTTGGGTCATGAAGCAGCTGTTCAAGTCAGCGGTCCGTCCTCCCTCCGCAAGAATAAGGAATTAGTACATTTCAAATTAGATAACGAAAACGTTGGTGCTAGTAATGAAAAAAAGTGTGACATTTTGTCAGTTTCACAAAAACAAACCCTATAGCCATATTAAAAAATCTAAACACTATGAATATTATGGATGTTGTGTTAGTAATAAAAAAGAAAAAAAATTATGCCAAGATCATTTATCGGCCCTGTAGTTTAATATTTTCAATATGCCTCGTTTATTTAATATTAATGAGACATACATAGTATCTGGATTTATAGAGAACACATTTAGTATCTCTCACTTATCTCTCTCTCCTCCTTGCTCTATGTCTCTCTCTCTCTCTCTCTCTCTCTCTCTCTCTCTCTCTCTCTCTCTCTCTCTCTCTCTCTCTCTCTCTCTCTCTCTCTCTCTCTCTCTCTCTCTCTCTCTCTCTCTCTCTCACATGTGTTTCTCCACACACCTGGTCTGAGGTGTGTGGAGCTCTCAGGACGATCTACGGCCAAACACCAAAGTTGTTGTTCTTGAATACGAGGAATCGGTGTCTAATTTACTGTATTTTACCTTTATCAAATCGAATCGATACTATTTTACAACGTTCTGTAATTTTGCTATACTTTACTATACTCTACTAAACTATACTACTGTACTACACTCTACATTACAATACTGTACTATTCTTTACTATACTACTGTTCTGTACTATACTACACTATACTCTACTTTACTATGCTATAATTTACGGTACTATACTACACTATACTGTACTAAACTATACTACACTCGGCTGTATTATATTCTAATATACTTCTGTACTGTACTTTACTACAATAAATCGTACAGCTGTTTATGCTGTACTACTGTACTATACTACTACACTATCCTGTTCTACTGTACTGTACTGTACTATGCTACACTATTCTATACTCTGCTAGTGTCCTCTACTATACTATAGTCTACTGTATTATCCTAAACTATACTATACTACTGGAATATGCTATACTGTACTATACTACACTATACTATGGTGCACTACTGAACTGTACTTTACTATACAGTACTACTGTGCTGTTCTCTACCGAACTATACTATTCTCTACTGTACTATGCTACACTATACTATACTACTGTACTACACTATAATAATAATAAATACAATTTATATAGCGCTTAATATGGTACTCTAAGAGGCTAACTATACTATACTACTGTACTACATTATACTATACTAATGGACTATACTGTACTACACTATACTATACTATAATACTGTACTTTACTGTACTGTACTCTATTGGAGCATGTGTCCGGCTCCAAGAGGTGAAGCGGTGTGAGACTGGGGGGGGGGTGCATCGCTGAAGCAGTATCCTCAACGTAGCCTGTTCTGTGTTCCTTGAAGAAAGATTTGTGACAATGTGTGTGTGTGTCCGTATTTGAGATCGCCAGCATGTGTAGATGTGAAATTGTGTCTGTGACATTGTGTGTGTGTTTGTGTCCATCCATGAGGTTGTAGCAGTGTGTGCTTGTGTGTGTGTGTGTGTGTGTGTGTGTGTGTGTGTCGGTTCAAGTGTGTGTGTCCATCTGTGAGATTGTGTCCACGTTTGTTTGTTTGTGTGAGTTTGTGTGTGTCCATCTGTGAGATTGTGTGTGTGTGTGTGTGTGTCCATCTGTGAGATTGTGTCTGTGTTTCTCTGTGTGTGTGTGTGTCCCTTTGTATGTGTTTGAGTGTTTCAAAGTGTGTCCATGTGTGCGCGCGTGTTTATATGCGTGTGTCCGTTTGTGTTTGTGTGAGTGTGTTTGTGTCCATGTAAGTGTGTGTGTGTGTGTGTGTGTGCGTGTATTTGTGTGTGAGCGCGCTCGTGTGTGTGTGTGTTGGTGTGTGTCTGTTCATTTGTATGTGTGTGTTTGTGTGTGTGTGTGTGTGTGTGTGTGACCGGGAGCAGGTCAAGCCCTGGCTAGCGACAGTAGAGGTCCTCTGCCTTTAAGTCGGGGTTAGATGAGGGATGATCTTCCAGGCTTTTCTTCCACCACTGAACGCGCTCAGAGGGCCTCCTGGCTCCTGGTGTCAGAGCTCGGCTCACCATAGGAGCGGCTCCAGCCTCACCTTTCCTCCTCTGGGTGGAGTCTCGGGAGGGGTCCCTATGGGTGGAGGTCCCCTGTGGGTGGAGCTTCCCCTTGGTGGAGGTCCCCTGTGGGTGGAGCTTCCCCTGTGGGTGGAGGTCCCCTGTGGGTGGAGCTTCCCCTTGGTGGAGGTCCCCTGTGGGTGAAGGTCCCCTGTGGGTGGAGGTCCCCTGTGGGTGAAGGTCCCCTGTGGTCGGAGCTTCCCCTTGGTGGAGGTCCCCTGTGGGTGAAGGTCCCCTGTGGGTGGAGGTCCCCTTGTGGGTGGAGCTTCCCCTTGGTGGAGGTCCCCTGTGGGTGAAGGTCCCCTGTGGGTGAAGTTCCCCTGTGGGTGGAGGTCCCCTGTGGGTGGAGCTTCCCCTTGGTGGAGTTCCCCTGTGGGTGGAGGTCCCCTGTGGGTGGAGGTCCCCTGTGGGTGGAGGTCCCGTCGGCGGTGGGGTGGTGTACTGTACTGCGCTCCCTCACTCTCAAACCGTGAGGTCCGGTCACATGCTGCCGAGCGGCCAGAGAGCCGTCTGACGTTGTTCTGTGATGGGTTGGACGCACACACACACACACACACACACACACACACACACACACACACACACACACACACACACACACACACACACACACATACACACACACACACACACACACTGGTCAATGAAATAGTGACCAGTTTTTGTGTGTTTGTCACACATTTATTCTAAATTATTTCAGTTCATTCACATTTTTATTCAATTCCACTGTTCATATTTAAGTCCACGCAAATAAAATCAGTTCATTTGGTTTTCTTTCCATTTGCTTTGACAGAGAGAGAGAGATCGCTAGCTGCAGGTTAGGATACGATATTGTTTGTGAATCAGTTGTTGTTCAGCCTTTATGACCCTGTTGTACGGTCTTCATAATCTCCTTAGGATTTATTAAGCCTCCCGCCAACTGTAACAACACTGAGGATTCTGGGAGTTTTCCACATCCACACAATAAGACTGGAGGCAATATTTAACCATAATATTCATTCAAAATAAAACCTGTATCCAAACATGTAAGGGTCAGAGTCTTTCGGAAGAATACTCTTCAAATTTGAGCTACGGATTTAAGTTGCAAAACAATATTCGACTTGGGTTTCAATGTAAAATAATTCAGTCTTTGAACATATTGTCTGTTTAATTGAATGTTATGTTGCATTCAATTGTGTCACATGGCCTGTTGCCTTTTTGCTGGGTTATGCAAAGTGTGGAGCATATCTTCCTTTCAGTTGCTGAAGGATTCTGGGTACTGTAGTGATTCAAGGCAACCTCGATCCTCGAGGAAAGGGCCAACCCCGCCCAGGGTTCGGGTCCCACGGCCGCACTAAGTCCTGCCGCCGGTTATTCTGGAACCCAGACTGGCTCCGCTTTCCCTGTAAAAAAAAACTCTCAACTTAAACCCGTGTTCATTCATCTTAAATGTACTTACCATTTCTGGCACTCATAATGTTTGAAAAAATACTGTACTATAACTCCAATTAATGAAATTGGTTCATATTGTCTGCGTTTAAGTGGAGATCCTTTATGCCAGCTTGCACATTGTGTCTCAGTGCAGGCGCGTATTGATTACTGGGAGGAGGATGATAAGATGGGCTATTCAGAAGGCAGTCTTTAACTCGGAGAAACCGACGGGGAACTTTAGGTCAACATGTGGTTACGGGGCCAAGTTCACTAGTTTGGGCGTCTGGCTCACCAGAGGCCCACAGGTAGACATTCGAGCTTCATCGGGGATTGAACCTGGGGCCTTTCGGTTCAAACCCCCGTAACCATGGGAACATCCTCTGCCCTCCCTCCCACTCTTTTTTCATATGAGTCATTAAACATATGCACTTCCGGGGAAAAGTTGTAAAACAACCGTTCAAGTAGACATACCTGCTCTTTCCTGGTATCAGAACTCGTTGTTTTCATGCAAATGCATGGATTATGCTAATTCCCATGTTATACTTCTGGGGCCGTATTCACAAAGCATTTCATCTTATCGCTAGGAGTGCTCCTAACTCGCGCTAAAACATTTTACGTAGGAGTTTTTTCTTAAAAGTTATTCACAAAGCCGCTGAGACCTACTCTTACTAAGGATGAATCACTAAGAGTGACACGCCCATTATTT
>NC_044052.1:17738796-17801303 GCF_902167405.1 Gadus morhua
GCAGGGCGGCCTGGGTCTGCACTTTGGGACGGAACCAGTGATGGTGGTCCCACTCACCGCCTCCCTCCAGCCTGGGGGGGACAATGCACCGGACGGGAGCGGTGTTGCTTCTAGCTGTTAGTGTTAGATGCCTACTATAGCGGCCGCTAAACATGGAGGAACGTTACCGCACGTTTATTTGGGCTTTGTTACAACATAGCTCATGAATTCGTGCGGTCCCAGAGAGCAGACGGTCCCCCCTCTCGGGCGCCTCTCGCCCCGGTGTATCGCGTGTTGTGGCGTAGCGCGATCTGAACTTTGTTTCTTGGCTCGTGCGCTTTAGTTTGAACCTCGTTGTTGGGATCAGAGGAGGCGGTCGGGTCGTCTTTTAACGGGACGGACGTTTAGAACTCCGGCGGTCAGCCGCTGGTTCGCTCAAGAGGAGACCCGTAGCCCGCCGTTAGCCCGGTAGCTCCTCACACTCCCTCAGATCCCTTTGTCTGCTGCCAGCGATGCCTGCTCGGTGGAGAGTAGGAACCGTTACATATGTCCCTGTCTCTCCTTCTCTCTCTCTCGGTCTGTCCCTCTCCCCCTCTCTCGGTCTCCCTCCCTCTCTTGTTTTTCTCTGTCTCTCCCTCCCTCTGTCTGTCCCTCTCCCTCTAGCTTTCAGTCTGTATTTCTATTCGTTTCTCTCCATCAGCCCTGTATACCTTCTCAACATTTCTGACCAGTTTAAAGATGCGATGGCCAAAATTGAGAAAAAACAGTAGAAGCAATATCGTTCTTTTGTATGGACATGGACATAGTTCAATCAGGCAGGGGAGACCTGTAGAATTAAAAGTTGTTCCAGACGTCAGGCAGCAGACGGGCCGCTGGCTCTCCGCTTCTGCCGGGTGGCTGAGCTATCGGAGGCGGTTCGGAAGTCGGGGATGAGGGACACGGCTGACCGGACACCGTTTACGTCCTTTCAACAGGAGGATCACGCACACCACCACCCCGGCCCTGCCCGTCCCATTCCGTCCCAGCGAGCGGGTCTTGGGACAAAGTTGTTAGGAGGGGTGTAAACCAGTGCGATTATAGCGCCGGCCGTCCCGTCAAATCCAAACCGTCGGCGGTCGCCCCTTTACTTAAACTCTTGTTGATTAATCTTCCCTTGCTCGCTTTGTGTGTATCCTCTTAACTCTCCCCCCTCGTCCCCCAGCCGCTGCGTCGGCTCCTTATCCCCCCACCCCCCCATCGCCACGGCGTGTTGAATTATTGAGACAGACTGAGAAGCAGTCGCTCTCAGCTCTGCGACAGAGGTCTGCGTGTGGGGAAGGGGGGCCGACTCATCCATGTTTAAAGACGGGGGTTCTGTCTGGAGGATGTCATGTGTGTTGGGTGGGGAGGTTCACCCAGCTTTGAGGGTGGTCCCTGGTGTGTCGCTCGCTCGAAGGGGGCGTCTAGGTGGGCCGTGTAGGGGCATCCACCGTTCACTTCTACCTCTAACTTCCTCTCGGTTGGCTTCTCCCCTAACTTCTTCAACCCCCCCCCCCCCTCTTCATCCACCCTGGCTAGATTCTCCTCCTCCTTTGGCGAGAGGGCGTTAATAATGCAGGTGGGGAGGCACATGCACCCCCACACGCACGCGCACACACACAAATGCACATGAAAACTTCATCCAGGGCCTCTGAGGGGGGGGCGCTCTGCACTGTTATCGTCTCCCCCCAGACAGAAGACCCTCTCCTAATGCTCTCCCCTCTCAACCTCCTTCTCCTCACCCTCCCTCTCCCGACTCCTAACCCTGTACTAGATGTCTCCTCCCCTCCCTAACCTCTCCTCATCCTGTACTAGATGTCTCTGCTCCCCCTCCCTCCCCTCTCCTCACTCTCCCTCTCCCTGTCATAGGTGTCTCCTCACCCTCCCTCCCCTCTCCTCACCCGTCCTCTCCCTGTCATAGGTGTCTCCTCACCCTCCCTCCCCTCTGCTCACCCGTCCTCTCCCTGTCCTAGGTGTCTCTTCACCCTCCCTCCCCGCTCCTGACCCTCCCTAACCTCTCCACTACCTGTCCTAGAGATGTCTCCTCACCCTCCCTAACCTCTCCTCACCCTATTCAACCTCTCCTCACCCGTCCTCTCCTCATCTTCCCTAACCTCTCCTCCTCACCCGTCCTCTCCATGTCCTAGATGTGTCTCCTCACCCGTCCTAACCGCTCCTCACCCGTTGGCACTATGCTGCTTTTCCATTCCACTGTAGTACAACAAATTAAGGGGAGCACATAGGGATGAACTGTTTTATTTAACCTTGATTCATCTGGAGGAGATTCAAGGAAGTTAAGATCTCTGATTCAACAGCGACCTGGCAGAGACGGCAGCATTAAACAATACTTCAGTGTTACAGAGGGACGACACCCTCGAGGTACAGGAACACACACACACACACACACACACACACACACACACACACACACACACACACACACACACACACACACACACACACACACCAGTATTACAACACTTGTAATATGGACAGCATATACCACATAATCACAAACGTTAACCAAGGAATAATGAAGATGACAACGTACAAAGGAAGTCTTTATGGGCGCCTGATGATTAAAGGGAGTGTACTCCGTCCGGTCTTCTAGTTACACAACGCCGGGCCAGCGCGACAGAGGCGGCCCAGGTACCGGTTACAGGTGCTGGTGTGTTCGCTGTGGTCAGCTCCCTAAGTGACCTACAAACGCTGGGCACTTGTAGTGCAAGTTAGCGGTCACCGGCAGCAGTGTGTCGTTCGAATTACGCGTGTGTGTGTTTGTGTGTGTCGGAAGTAGTGTTGTGCTGCTAATTCTGTTTGTTCTGTCGAAGACGTGTGTGTCATGCACAGGTAAATGCCTTGGGTTGTTTCCCTTCCTTCTGATAGAGGGACAGTCTGCTAATGATTCACTTTATCGCTGTGTGTGTGTGTGTGTGTGGGTGGGGGGGGTACAAACTGGTCTGTGTGGTCAAATCTATCAACAATGAAACGGTACCCTAACGGTGTCAACATCGTCCACGCTTCGCCCGTACCCAAACAGAAACGACTGCTGTCCCTCTGTGTCACTGTTCTGTGTCGTAGCTATTAAGGCGCACGCACGCACACAGTGAGAGCGGTGTTTAAGTGCGGCCCACCAGGCGTCATTAAATAGGTTAAAACAATCCTCCACCAAAGCCTGATTCTCTAAAGACCATGTTGCATTGATTAGGGCTATTGACTACTAAAGGGCGGATGGGGGGTGAAGGGTCTTGTGGGGCTCTGACATCAAGACCCTGTCCCCCCTCATTAAGACCCTGTCGGACGGGGCCGGCCTGCCATTGGCTGCCCCGTCATATCCACGCGCCCTGGTCGATTGATGGGCCATTAACAGCCTATTAAACACCTAAGTCTGTGCGGGCTGGCCTGCTACACCGCTAGCAGCTAGTCTGCGCCGGATGGCCTGCTACACTGCTGGCAGCTAGTCGGCGCGGGCCGGTGTGGTGTACAACACCGCTAGCCGCACGGCGCGGGCAGCTACACTGCTAGGCCACTTTGGGTGGCCCGTCGCACCACCAGGCCATGCGTCGGGCGAGGCCTGCTACACTAGTAGCCGCGCATCATGGCCTGCTACGATGCTAGCTGCTCGGCCTCGCGGTGTTTCTGCTACACTGCTAGCTGCTAGGCTTAGTGTCGTGGCCGGCTACACTGCTAGCTGCTAGGCTTAGCGTCGTGGCCTGCTACACTACTAGCTGTAAGGCCGCGAGTCAAGGGGGGCGTTCCCTGGGTAACATGGTGAGGGTCGGCTCTAGCAGGGCTGGGTTCAACAGCCAGGAGGTGATCTCTGTAAGGAGAACATGAGGGCTGTGGGGGAGACCTGTACGTGGGGGGGGGGCGTAACGCTGGATATTGAGGTTAACCGTAGAAATGAATGTCCCAAGAAAACAATTCGGTCCATTTTCTTTGTAATATTCTTTGATGATGGCGTTGGGGTCAGTGCCCGTGTCTCTGCCATGCAGCGCTCATCGATTTCAGCTAATGTTTCACTTATAAAATCTTGAGGAAATAATCTTTTCCCCCCATAAATAATAATAATTATATCATTCCGCAAAGTTATGGCCATGTCCTCGTCGACGTTGGCCCGCATAAGTTGACCTTTTGTGTGTGTGTGTGTTTGTCTTTCAGGTTAGCGTTGTACGTCTACGAGTACCTGCTCCACGTGGGAGCCCAGAAGTCCGCACAGACCTTCCTGTCAGAGGTAAGCGCCCCCCCTAGAGCCCCCCCCCCCCCCCCAGGGCTCCGAGAAACCGGACCGAGGGGGGCCTTCTCTTTGGGGTTCAGGGTCGCCTCTTACTGTAATTCTCTGGGGAGAGGGTGCAGCGAGCTCTAATATTTATCATTGACGCGAGCACAGGGAGGGGGGGGGGGGGTCTTGGGGGCGAGGGTGTCGTGGGGAGGGGGAGGGGTTGGGAGGTAAAGCTCCTTTTCAAAGACTTGAGAGTCGGCTTGCATCTCCCCTCAAACTGCCCTGATCAAACCACTATGACCCACGTTGGAGACCCTGATCATTTATTTATGCTCCGAAGACGTGGAGAAGGGAGGGCTGGTGATCCGAGACTGTGTGCGTGTGCGTGTTGCTAGCACGCGCGCCGTGGCCAGAGCAGGAGTATTGTTCTGTGGTACCCGAAGATGAAATTGACATTCTGGTCTGTCTGACTATGTGTTCTCGACCCTCACACCAGTATACATAACCTTTCTCCCCTTCTCTGCTCCTTTTTCTGTCCTCAGATTCGATGGGAGAAAAACATCACATTAGGGGAGCCCCCAGGATTCCTCCATTCATGGTGGTGGTGAGTCTCTCTTCTGGGCTTTGGCACAGAGGTCCTTACTTTGGGTTCAACCTGGTGTGTGTGTGTGTGTGTGGTTTAAATGGTCTGTGTGGTCAAATCTATCAACAATGCAACGGAACCCAAACAATGTCAACATCGTCCACGTTTCTCCCGTGTCCAATCAGCAGCCACTGCAGAAACCACTTTCCCCTCCAAGTCCCTATTTCTGAGCCGCAGCTGTAAATTATTTCAGTTATTCCTTTGCCGCGGTACACACACACACAGAGAGGGGGGGGGGGGGGGGGGAGCAGGTAGGGAGCAGCAGCAGTGTTGTAGAGCAGCCATAGTGAGCTCTACAGTGTGGGGCAGCGTTGCCCCCAGGTTCATGGAGTCCATGGTAGCCCATCGCTGAAGTCCCGTCCACCCATGGATGGACCGTCGGACCTCAACCACCGCGGTGTGAACGAGGGCTTGTGTTGGCGCTTAGCAGTGGGGTGTTCTTCTTTTTAAATGAGCCGACGTTTCAGCTGCGGTGTTCGGAAGAAGAAAAGAGAAACGCTCAGCCAGCCTCAGTGGAGGCGTGGCCATTCTCACTAGGGGCGTGGCCCCGCTCCCTGGGGGCGTGGCCTTGCCTGCTGGGGGCGTGACCCCGTTTTTCTTGTGTCCTCCTCCCCCCCCCCCCAAACTCTAGTTGCCGTTCCCGATTGCACACACACGCTCCTGAAACAATAGATCCAGATGGTTGGGGAATGCCCCCCCCCTGCCCCCCCTGCCCCCCCTTCACCCCGGTGCCCCCTCCCTCCCTGTCTCTTTTGTTCACGTGAGGGGGGGGTTCTTAGCAGATTAACCCTTTGCATTCCAAGTTCCTTTGTGTCACCTCTGCCTTACCCCATCCCAACCCCCCCCCCCCCCAGAAATGCATGCAACCCCCGCCCCCCCACCGGTCTAAACCGCCCTGGAGAAAGGGTTGAACCTCATTTATAGTCACAAACCCACGGTGATGTCAGCAGCCATCAAGCGGGGTTCATGCTTCGTACCGTGCTGCTCTTCCTCACGTCTGGCTCTGTAGGCTCGTTAAGCTTAATGTACCAAGTGGGCTAGAGGAATGAACTTCCGCCACTGATGGGGGGGGGGGGTCAGGGTTAGTGTGTGTAGCACCGTAAAGGATTGATAATGGTCCCACATGCACGCAACGCAATGACCTTGCAGTCGCTTCCACGTAGTAGCTCAGGAGGTAGAGGTAGGGGCTGGTAACCTGAAGGTTGTTGGTTCGATCCACCGGCTCCTCCTAGCTGAGTTTCGAGGTGTCCTTGAGCAAGGCACCTAACCCTAACTGCTCCCGACGAGCTGGCTGTCCCCTTGCATGGTTGACTCCGCCGTCGGTGTGGGAATGTGTGCGTGAATGGTGAATGTGAGGCAATATTGTAAAGCGCTTTGGGTGGCCAATGGTTAGAAAAGCGCTATATATATGCAGTCCATTTACAATCTGCGTCGGATTTACGTAAGAGAGAACAAATTGTTGGGATTGGTTTCTGCATGCTATTACTTTACAATTGGTCTACTAGAAGTTTTGATAATGGTATGGATTCGAGCAACTAGTTGGGCGACGTCGTCCGCCGAATATGCTCTATGATGACAGAATACAAAGCCTCTCCACTATTTAAAAACTACTAGCGAGTAATAAAATAAAGGTTACGGCTATGAAGGCGAAAGTTACATGTTTTGCCTTTTTACATGCAAAGCGTTTTGCCGGAAATGATTTAGTTAGCAGACCAATCACAGCCCTAGCGGCTGCGTGGCCTCGACGCTAGGCTACAGTTTTTGGTAGGAACATGCAGGCTCTTGCGGTGGACGTACGGAGGGTCGGCAAGGACACATGGGATCCGTAACCCCCATGTGTTGCGTCAAAGGGGAACTATAAAGAGCGTGTGTGTGTGCGTGTGCGTGTGGGTGTGGGTGTGGGTGTGGGTGTGTGTGTGTGGGGGTATAGAGCGTTGGTACAGGCGTATAGGTAGTGTTGGTACAGGTACGTGTGGTTGAGGATCTGTTACTTCCTGGGGACACTTACAGGAGCTCTGTGATAACTGATTGGGACTCTCAGCAGTTGTCTCCATGTTTCAAAGAGTTTATAGCACATCAATCGAATCAATAAACACACCTTTTACTGATTCAATTAGGAACTCGCAGGCAGGAAACCGTAACACGTGTGTGTGTGTGTGTGTGTGTGTGTGTGTGTGTGTGTGTGTGTGTGTGTGTGTGTGTGTGTGTGTGTGTGTGTGTGTGTGTGTGTGTGTGTGTGTGTGTGTGTGTGTGTGTGTGTCGTCTTGGGTCGTGCCCTGGTGCCAACTGTTGCACACATTGGGGTGCATTCCTCATATTGACTGACATGCATTGTTTTCAGGTGGTTCACTAGATTGCTGGTGTTTTCAGCTCTGGCTGAAAAAAACGCGCCGACACAACTTACAAAGCAGTCGGTCGAGCTTGATGATCTTGAAACCAAACCAGTTCCAAACGACAGAGTAGCTCCCTTTCTTTTTCACAAATTCATCGTATTTTTCCTTGACTGTGATCAGCATCGATGTCTACCTGCCCGCTGCGTCTTTGCTTATTTCTAAGAATTCCCTGTTTTTACTTCAGCTGTCGATGCACATGTGTGTCAATATATTTTGGTTGTGTACAGCGTTGGCAAACAGCTGCTACCTAAGCACGATTGTTTTTACTTCATTTGAAATGCCACCTCCGCTCCACAAATTAGCTCAACATGCTTATTTTTTTCCAAACAGTATGTTTTCCAAAAAAAAAAAAAAAAAAAATTACAAAACAATATCAATGCCAAATTAAAATGTCTGAATATATATATATATATATATATATATAACGGTATCCACGGTATAGCAAAATCCACATTGTGGCGCAACATAACACCGGTATTCACGTTTTTGGGTTGACCTAGCGATTGTTAGTGCTTGGCACATGAACATCCTTACTTAACCGACAATGATATATTTATTTCTTCTTTCACTTCTTTCTTCTTACAAATGTACTTTATAAGACTCTTTGGATAAAAGCGTCTGCTAAATGTGAACGTTTGTGATGCTGTAGAGACGGGTCCTCTCACGTACCGACGTGTGTGTGTGTGTGTGTGTGTGTGTGTGTGTGTGTGTGTGTGTGTGTGTGTGTGTGTGTGTGTGTGTGTGTGTGTGTGTGTGTGTGTGTGTGTGTGTGTGTGTGTGTGTGTGTGTGTGTACGTTGAAGAGTGTGAGGGAGAGGTGCGAGTGTGTGAATGGGCTTTGAATTGCCGTTACACATGTGCTTGTATTCTCTTGTTTAGTAACCTTTGACCCCCCCCCCCCCCCTCCCCTAGTGTGTTCTGGGACCTGTACTGCGCCGCACCGGACCGAAGGGAGACGTGTGAACACTCCAGTGAGGCCAAAGCCTTCCATGATTACGTAAGTGACTTGACAGGCGTGGCGGCCAATGGCTGCTCTGCGTCTGATATTGTGGGCGGCTCTTTAAATTCCGAAGATGTATTCATCTGTGTCCCATCAGCGGGAAAAACTGTGGTTTATATTTCGAGGGATTTCCTGGTGACTTCGTACACGCGTACGTACACACACACCGCTGCATGTTGGGTACGTTTGCAGTGGCCACCTGTGGCCGTTTCCTCTTAAACGGTGTGTGTCTGGTGGGTAACATCGCCTCATTCAGTGGTGCTCACAATGGTGTAAGAGTCAAGTCTTATTGGATCGGCCTTCGCCCCAGTATCATGTATAGTCCCTGTTATTGTGTCTCTGGGGAAAGTGGGACCATGTTGTCTCCGACGTGTGTGTTGCCTTGGATTGGGTTTGTGGAATGCTGCTTTTTTTGTGTCCCCCCCCCCCCCCCCCCCCCCCCCCCCCAAAGTGCGTGTGTGAAAGCATGTAACTGTATCCTTTGTGTATGAATGTCATTTGTTATGATGGACAGTGTGTGTCTACGTCTGCCTTTGGCCCTCTCGTGTGTGTGTGTGTGTGTGTGTGTGTGTGTGTGTGTGTGTGTGTGTGTGTGTGTGTGTGTGTGTGTGTGTGTGTGTGTGTGTGTGTGTGTGTGTGTGTGTGTGTGTGTGTGTGTGTGTGTGGACTGGGGGGAGATAATGGAATAGAGTTCTAATCCGGTAATCCCAGCACTGGGCCGGGGCTAAGCCAGGGATTTTGGGGGGGGGGGGGATTGTGTGTGTCTACTTTGGGGGGGGGGGGGGGGGGGGGGGGGGGGTGCTTTGGCCATCGGCCCAGAGGATGGGTGGAGGAAGGTGATGGGGTTGGGGTGGTGGTCCTTTCGCACCCCATGCCAGAGCGCTAGTTGACCGTGGAGCTGGGGGGGACCGGGGGGGGGGGGGGGGGGGGGGGGGAAAGAGTGTCTGTTTGTGAGAGAGTAGTGTTTGCATCATGAGTCTTTATCCTTGATAACCATCTCCTTCTGTAGGTACGCTGGGGCCTCCACACCGGTAACGGTCGCTCGTTGCGGTCATTCAATTAAAACATTACCTGCATGCTCGTCTCGGGTTTCCCCCGGCACTGAGGCCGGCCGCTGGGCTAACGTTACAGCCTGCCTCCGCCCCGCCGGGGATGGACGTCCTCCTCAAGCAGCGCCTCGTTTCTGCGTGTGAATATTGTAATGCAGTATTAATGTGCACGTGTGTGTACTCCGACTCCTCTCCTGTTTCCTCCTTCCTTCTGTTCTCCCTCACCTGCCCTGGCGCTCTTTGCTCCCTCAGCACGTACCTCTCACCTTTTTCACGCTTTAATTCGCTGTGTGTGTGTGTGTGTGTGTGTGTGTGTGTGTGTGTGTGTGTGTGTGTGTGTGTGTGTGTGTGTGTGTGTGTGTGTGTGTGTGTGTGTGTGTGTGTGTGTGTGTGTGTGTGTGTGTGTGTGTCCGTCCCACGCTCCTCTTTCTCTTCCTCCCTCGCTCTCCCTCTTTCTTCTCTGTACCTCTACCTACATTCCTCCCTCTCTCTTCTGTACCTCTCACTTCTCTGTACCTCACTCTCGCTATCTCCTCTCGCTCACCCATTCACTCTCCCCTCTGTTCCTCTCTCTTACTCTCGCTATCTTCTCTCTCGCTCTCCCTCTCTCACTCTCTCTTCTCTGTACTTCTCGCTCTCTCTCTTCTCCGTACCCATCGCTCTCTCCTCTGTACACCTCTCCCTCTCTTCTCTCTTGCTCTCCCTGCCTGTGGTATTCCCGTCAACATCCCCTTATTTGCATATACTGAGGTGCACATTTGTTTTCTCTCACTCTCTTCTCTGTATGTCTCTCTCTCGGTCCGTCTCTCTTCTGTATCTCTCGCTCCTTCTCCTTCACAATATCTCTAATTTTCTCCCTCTCACTTATATATATTGCCCCTCACCAATTCCCTGCCACACACGCACGCACGCACACACCACCTCCATTCCCCAGGGAAGATTGATTAGCTCATCTAGCTGTTTACCCACAATGCCTGTTGGCGCTGTAGCGGAGGGGAGAGGGCAGCGCGGAGAACATGAAGACTGAGTCGGGCGCGAGCCGAGCTAGTTAAAATACAAACCGCCTGGGTAGAGAGGAGGGAGATGAACGCTATGCAGCACCAAGCCAACGCTACGGCTGTACAGAGTTGGTGAATCCTGCGCTTGCTTGGATTGGGTTCTTAAGCTAGCCGATAAAGAAATGGCTTGTTTGGAGACGGATTGGGCAAATTAGGTCTATGAAGCTAATTAGCCGTCTCCCTACTTAGTCATTTAAGAACCTCTTATCCAGAGCCCTCTCTGTGAACTCTACCTGAGCTGTAGAGTAGTTGGTATGTTCTCAGCTTGTTTCTTCATGATAATTATTTACCTTTTATCCTCTTGGATGAGAGACTCTTTTCTATTGTTTGCTGATTCACGGCCTGTTATTATTTCTATAACCAGTTTTTCCGGTCAGGCCACAAGCAAAACGTACCAATACAGAATCCGACAACGCTTTCCTACCTGTCCTTATCTGTAGGTTTTAAAATTTCTAAAATAATCTTCACACCAGGTTGTTCTTATTCCGTTATCTTATTTTGAAAAGACTGATGGGCGACTTAATAGTTTTCATCTGTAATAAAATTGGTTTTGAAGAGGTTGTGTCAGAATAGGCCAGCGGATCTGAAGGCAGCCTCTTCCCACACACCCACAGATACACCATGCCCTGTGGGCCGAGTGGTCACTGGGTCCAGTCCCTTTAAATGACCCCTGACCTTCCTTGGGTCAAACGGTTGGCTTCTAAAGTTTGGTGTGTGTGTGTGTGTGTGTGTGTGTGTGTGTGTGTGTGTGTGTGTGTGTGTGTGTGTGTGTGTGTGTGTGTGTGTGTGTGTGTGTGTGTGTGTGTGTGTGTGTGTGTGTGTGTGTGGGGCTGTCATCCGGTTGTTTGTGTGCGTATGTCCGGTGTATGTGTGTTTTTATATCTCTCCTCCATTGGCAGAATGTTCTTTAGAAACTGTGTTTCAAAATAGATGTATTGCCAGTTTCAAGGAGCAGCTGGGCTTTAATAATCGTGCGCGTGTGTCAGTCAGCTGTGACGTGGAGAACAGCACGAGCCATATTCTGCGGCTCTGAAGGGAGCCGCACGCCCAAGTCAGCCATTCTGTCTCTCTCTCTGTCTCTGTCACTCTGTCTTTCTCTTTGTCTCTCGGCCTCTGTCTGTCTTTATGGGCGACCTCGATTTGTTTCTCTGTCTCTGTGTCTCTCTGTCTCTCCCTCTGTCTGTCTCTCTTTATGTCTCGCGTGTCTTCTCTGTGTGAAGGACGGCAGGGGAGAGGTCAAGGAGAACATGACCAGATGTATGTATGTATGTATGTATGTATGTATGTATGTATGTATATATATATCTATCTCTGTACGAACCAGACCGTAGATAAATATGAACATATGAACATATGACCACACCATATATGCCCATAAATATGCCACACACACTTGGGCACATCCATGGCGATGCATACACACAATGAATATATAGATGCACATTCGCTCCCTCTCTCTCGCCCGTCCCTCCATCCACTGTTTATGTCTTTATTCCTGTGAAAGGTACCAACCAGAGGTCAATAATGTGTTGAGCACTATTGATCTGACCGATATAGTGCTGTGAGAGAGAGAGGCTGTGTGGACACGTGAGAGAGCGAGAGAGGCTCTGTGGACATGAGAGAGAGAGAGAGAGAGAGAGAGAGAGAGAGTGAGAAAAAGGCTGTGTGGACATGTGGGGGGGGGAGAGAGAGAGAGATGGATATAGGTAACAGGCGGGGGGGTTATTATCGGATCAATACTTCTCCGTATGTGACTGTCCACATATCAGCCAATCAAATCAATTAGTCTTTTGATTATTTGGAGATCAGTGGTTCTGGTCACTGAGCTTCTGCAGGGTTTACGTAAGGGTAATGTTAAGGTCAGAAACTAATAATTAATCGAATTGGTCCCTATTGGCTTTATAGTGTATTGTCCTGTCCTTGCATTTTATCGTCAGCGATCCAAAAGATGTATTAATGCGCTATAGAGCTCAAAATATCCCACCAGCCAACATAAAATAGTGTCCAGTGTACACGACTTAATGATATAAAAATAAACGCCACAATGCAGTGCTTTGCCTCTGCTGGTGGGATCTCACATGATGACCCAACATGGCCGAAAGGGTCGCTGTAAATCAGCTGTTTATGTGACTCTAAACCCATCAGCGGTGGCGCAAAAACGATGATTCAAAGGTGTCCGAAATCTCAATTTACTGCCCCCTGTGGAGCGGGCTATTGAGCAGCCCATCGAGGGTTTATGGAGCGGGGTGGGGAACAAGGGAGCGATTTGCACAAATGATGGCTCAAATATGTACCTCTCCGACACACGCGTCTACATGATGTAAGCCATGGCTTGTGCATCACAAAGATTTTTTTCCATTGTATATATTCTACTTTTATTTTAAGAACATTTTGGAGATGAATTTATGACAGCCTCATAATGAGGGTTGTTCTGGAAAAAGGGCTCGCAAACATGTTCCCTTGGTAAGGGCGGGCGCTTCAATAAAGGCTTCTCCACCTGCCGTTATTGTACTGTGAAGACCCAGCCTCTGTACGCCTGTCCTGCATCTCGTCGCGTAGATGATTTCGAACACTTGAGCTTATTACTTATAAGTAGCATTGTAAGAACAAAACCACCCAATCCTTTTTATTCATTAGCTTAAAACCTTCCATTCACCCTGAATGCTCCTTCTCCCCCCCTCTTTCCCCTCACTCCAGATTAGCTGTTGATATTTACCTGTTCCGTCGGAACCAAGACCAATTCAATTACCCAATTCAATTACCCAATTAAACAAGACTTCGTTAACATCTCTCATTTGCATACATTACAAAATCAAACGATTCCGTGTTTCGGAGCGCACCGGAGGCGTGAAATAAACAATCTCAAAGCGGGCTGGGTTTGGCCGTTCCGAGACGTTGACACCCAAAACTCTCAGACGCTGGAGGGAGAGCGTAATGTACGCCAGGTTCCTGCTGTGTGGGCTGAGGAACCGAACACACAGTGGAGAGGTAGGCGAAGATTGCCTCCGCTCGCCTAATTCTGAAATTACAGGAGCCGTTTACTGTTTTTATATTTTTCTGCCGTCGGCTCCGGAGCCGTTGGTACTGTGGGTAACCAGCGTGTGCAGAAAACGCCGTGCCCCACTGTGGCGACGGGAAGGTTTTCTGCACGCGGATCATTTGCATACATCCAATCAGTGGGCCAGGGGATGCAGGCGCAGATAGTTGGCCATTAATCGCCCAGGAGAACGCCAGGAGCCGTTTACGGTCTGCCCTCCATCCCCGCTCTCCTCTGTTGCCTTTCTTCGTCCTGCTCCTCTCTCTACTTCTTTACTCGTATTTCTACTCACATTTTTCTTGTGCTGATATATATTTTTAACCATCAGCTATGTCTCACTCCTGTGGTGCTTCTGACTCTCTCCCTCTTTCTCCGTCTCGCTTTCTCTCACTCCCACTGTCTCCCTCACACGCTCTTTCCCTCTCTCCCTCTCCCTCTGTGTTCCTGGAGCGGGGGATGCCAGAGGGACAGAGTGCAGATAGGACCTGTCTCCATAGCAACAGCTTCTGCAAGCTGCTGACACCCTACTAGGGGAGGAGGGAGGGGGGAGAGCGAGCGAGGGAGAGGGGGGGAGAAGAGGTGGAGGGGGGGGGGGGGGAAGGAGAGGAGTCGTCATACAATGGTTAGAGGTGTGTTTGTGTGTGTGTGCTGGGGGTGGGGGGGGGGGAATAAAGAAGTGAGGAAGGAGATCTGGAGCTGGGGAGACGGGAGCGGGTTGGAAGTAGTGATTGTGAGAGGGAGAGAGAGGGGGGGCGCGGGGGGGGGGGTTGCAGCGAAGGTGGGAGAAAGAGAGGAGTGGGGGAGGCAGCCGACCCCCGCTTCATCCCCCGGGACTTGGTAGCCTGGTCATGTTCACTAGCAGAATTAGCATAAAGATGGGGGGAGGTGTGTGTGTGTGTGTGTGTGTGTGTGTGTGTGTGTGTGTGTGTGTGTGTGTGTGTGTGTGTGTGTGTGTGTGTGTGTGTGTGTGTGTGTGTGTGTGTGTGTGTGTGTGTGTGTGTGTGTGTGTGTGTGTTCAGATAGAGGAGGAGGGGGGGGAGGAGAAGGACTTTAAAAGTCATGGTGGTGGTGGGTGTCTGTGTTTGCCCGTGTCATTGTAAATGCGCCCGTTAATAAACATATGTGTTCACATGGGGCGTAGTGGCCACATGCTGTGTGTGTGTGTGTGTTGGTGAGAGACAATAGAGAACATAGTCCCTCTCTCCCCCAGCTCTAGTAAGTTCTCCTTGTTCTGCTCCTGCAGCATCACTGGGGTGTGTGTGTGTGTGTGTGTGCCCGTGTGTGTGTTTATGTGAGAGGTAGTGCTCTGTCACCTCTGCATTTATGTGTATACAAGATAAGAGTGTGTGTGTATGTGTGTGTGTGTGCTGGTACTGGCAGGCTTATGTAAGCCATCACAATACGCCTCGGTGTGTATGTGTTGACAAGAATACAGTTATATAATTTTTATATATCCGGCCTTGGTTATCACTCAAGGCATTACCCCCCAGTATCCAGGGCCCTTAAGACCTGAAGTCCTATCAAAATACAAAACGTTGGTGCGGTCGCTCAGACCCAAGAGCTCGTTGGACACAAAATCTGATCACTGCTTGGGTTTGTGGGGGGGTTCACACAAACTAGTCCAACACAGATCCCCTCCAATTCATAACCCCTCTATAAACCAGTCACTTCCCCACTATAAACCAGTCACTTCCCCACTATAACCCAGTCACTTCCCCACTATAACCCAGTCATTACCCCACTATATAAACCAGTCATTACCCCACTCTTACCAGTCATTTCCTCACTCTTACCAGTCATTACCTCACTCTTACCAGTCATTACCTCACTCTTACCAGTCATTACCTCACTCTTACCAGTCATTACCTCACTCTTACCAGTCATTACCTCACTCTTACCAGTCATTACCTCACTCTTACCAGTCATTACCTCACTCTTACCAGTCATTACCCCTCGATATCCAGTCACTACCACACTATAACAAAGTACTTATCCCACTATAATCAGTCAATACCACACTATAACAAAGTCCTTACCCTTATAATCAGGCATTACCACTGGCATACCATTGACATCACTCTGCCGTACATAATCCTCTACTATTTTCCTCACTAATGGAAAGAAAAATGAAACTGTGAAACGTGCAATATTAAGGCCCTCACACAAGTGCCACTGCACACACAACACCAATTATGAGCCTCATGGCGTGGATTTTTTTTTTTCGTTTCTTTAACGAGCTCCGAGAGCCTCCCACTGTACTGAGACTGCAGCGTGTTCTTAATGGGCCGTGCGTTAGCAACGTTCTATCCCCTGGTTGGCTCTGTATGGGGGTGACTTCTTATCATCCAGCCGCTCGCGTTAGGAACGTCTCTGAATGAACCCCCGGCATGGCTCTCCTCCTGACCTGACGGTCCGTCCTCATGGACAAACAAGTCCTTCTGAAAGGCTACAGGATGGTACAGGTTGAAGTTGCAGACACTGCCCCCTGTAGTCACCGGGGAGCGGTGCAGCCCGAGAGAGGGAGATATGAAACTGGGAAAGAGAGAGAGGGCGAGAGACACTGAGCCCCTGTGTGTTTTGTCTTTGCAGAGTGCAGCGGCGGCGCCAAGCCCGGTGATGGGAAACATGCCCCCCAACGACGGCATGCCAGGGGGTCCCATGCCACCAGGCTTCTTTCAGGTAGGACTACACCCCACCTGTCCCACAACTACACCTCCCCCCCCCACCATCCGTCACTGTGTCTGCCATCTATTACTCCTTCATCTCCCGCCCTATTCCACTTCCTTGTCATCCGTCGTTATCCATTTTGTTTAATATGTTCAATATGGACGTGGTTGTACCCTTTGATGACCCGCTGGCTTATTTCCTTGAGGGCACCTGTCAAAAAGCACATTGCACGGCCTTTATCTTCTTCAGAGTTTCATGAGTCAATCGGTATGGACGTTGCATTGAAGCCGTCGTGTGATTGGACGGTTTTACTCAGGGTTCTTTTTCCGGTTGGAGCTTTCCATTTGTGGCCGCCTGTGATGACCCCATACACCCGTCACACGCAGACCTGTCTTTGCACTGCATTTTATATCTACATGGTCGAGCTGCTGGGTAAATGTCTGGACTGGATGAAAACAGATAAGATGGGGGGGCTTCTGCCTGCATGTCTAATGAACTGGTGCTCATGGATGGATGGATGGATGGATATATTGTGCACACTTCAAGTAAGCTTGGGGGAATGTTGGTGGTTTGGACTTTCTTTGTCATCGTTTTGAAATTCACCCAAATGTTGGGCTACTTGAGCCTGAAGGGACATGCATTCATTCAGTGATTCAAGTTCAAGGCCTGTGGGTCTTATCGATGCAATGTTGGTTGTTTAAAACCTCTCTCTGTCGTGTGCTGTTCCAATGCTGTATGATTCATCTATTCATTCCAGTTCGCTCTGTTTGCATCTCTCTCTCACATCTCCATCTCTGACCTGTCCCTGCTTTGGGAATGGAGGGTGTGTGTGAATGTTTTAAAGGACACACAACCACTCACTCACTCTTTGCCAGTTAAAGATGCACTGTTAGAGGCACACTTGTGCGGTTTCACATGCAGTCAAGTTGTGCGACGATACTCACACTGACAGTGATACAGACACACACACACACACACTTTACCAGGAAGTGGTGTGATGGACAGCGCTGGCATTTGGCAGCCAGCACGATAAGGTGGAGAGGGAGAGGGGGAGAGAGAAAGAGAGAGAGAGAGAGTGAGGGGCAGAAGACCAGAGGAACAGTGAGAGAATAACCGGATGAGGGACGGAGAGAAGACCAGAGGAACAGTGAGAGAAAGACAGGATGAGGGACGGAGAGAAGACCAGAGAGAGAGACAGAGGCAGAACGAGCAGAGAGGGAGAGGATACTCACGGAAGTGCTATTTATAACACTGGTGGGGGTGTGCGGTGGGGTGGACGTTTGTGTGTGTGCGCTATGTGCTCGGCCACCTCTGTCATTATATAAAGCCGGGCCTGTTTGCTGTAAATATGGTTAATGGCGCTAAAGCAAGGCAGAAACTTTGCTAAATGTTGTTTTTGATCACGGGAGTGAAAGCCAACAAGGGATTCACATGCTGGTGTGTTAACCCAGAGAGAGAGTGAGAGGGGAGATCGAGAGAGAGAGAGAGAGACGAATAGACACATTGGCTATGCTGGGATGTGTGGAAAATTCCAGTGTCTCCCATCAAAACGGGTACCCTCGTTGACACATCTCCAAATTGGTAGAAGGGAGCGCCATCCACTGATGGAGGAAGAGTGTGTTGAGCTGTGTCGTTTAGTGGTGGTCGTTTGGATGAGCGGAACAAGAGCCCTCACCTCTTGGCCTTGGGATGAACTCTGTGGGCGGTTTCTTGTGCGTGCTCTTGTGTGACAGTCGCACGCTGCAGTCAATATCGGAACCGCAAGGAATGTAAACATCCGTAGCTTCTGTGGAATATTTCAGCATCCTCATCGTGTTCGTGAGCCGAGAGCCAGTCCTGTGCGGCTCTGAGTCTTTGGCAACACTGCCCCCGTGTGGACAACGGGTCAAATGACATCTGGTCGTTTATAATTTGTCAACGTAAACATCGGGAGGAAAGACAGGCGGTTAGCTACTGCTAGGTGGATATTTGGTAGTGTTTTGAGGTTTCCGACATGTGTGCAATCTTTCTATTTTTGGTTTTCGCTCAGTGGTGACCGTAGTTATTGGGTCGGCCAAAATATCCCATTTCCTTTCTCTACCTGCTTCCTAAAGAGGCAGCCGCCCCTGTCATCCCTCTATTCCCTGTCCTGGTTGTTGATTGGCCGATAGCCCCAGGTGTAACTCCGTAACTGCCCCCCCCCCCCCCTCCCCCCTTCTCTCTGACATCACTCTTCTTTCTTAAAGGGACCTCCAGGCTCACAGCAGTCCCCCCATGCACAGCCCCCTCCCCACAACCCCAGCAACCCCATGATGGGACCCCATGGCCAGGTAAGACATGCTCTCTGTCCCCCCCCCCCCCACCCGCTACACACACTCACCCCTCTCTCTAAACCTCCCCCACTCTCCCCCATCTCTCTCTCACCTCCATTCACGGATTATACACCCACTAGCAATCCCTCTGATGGGGTTAACGGCCCGCCCCTAGACCTGTCTCACTGCTCTAGACCTGTATCACTGCCCCTAGACCGTCTCACTGCCCCCTGGATCACTGGCTCTAGACCTGTCTCACTGCTCTAGACCTGTATCACTGCCCCTAGACCGTCTCACTGCCCCCTGGATCACTGGCTCTAGACCTGTCTCACTGCTCTAGACCTGTATCACTGCCCCTAGACCGTCTCACTCCCCCCTGGATCACTGGCTCTAGACCTGTCTCACTGCTCTAGATCTGTATCACTGCCCCTAGACCTGTCTCACTGCCCTAGATCTGTATCACTACCCTTAGACCTCTCTCACTGTCCAGAGTCCTGTCTCACTGCTGCTAGACACTGAATTAACCTGGTGGGTAGCCCTGTCTCACTGACCCTAGGGCTTAGCCCAGTCTCACTGAACCTAGGGGTTAGCCCTGTCTCACTGACCCGAGGGGTTAGCCCTGTCTCACTGACCCAAGGGGTTAGCCCTGTCTCACTGACCCGAGGGGCTAGCCCTGTCTCACTGACGCGAGGGGTTAGCCCAGTCTCTCTGCTCCTAGGTCTGCATGGCTGCTCTTAGCGTGTAGGTCCACTAGCTCCCCGCTCCATCCCCACAGCCTCTAGCGGGCGGCTGCTCCCCTCCTGCTCACGGCCCAACATGGTTGGCCTTGTGTGGGATGAATAATTCATGCTGTGCCCCGCCCCCCTGGAGCAGCTTGCTTTGGTGGTGGGGCTTTCACACACACACACACACACACACACACACACACACACACACACACACACACACACACACACACACACACACACACACACACACACACACACACACACACACACACACACACACGGAGGCCCCTCCCCTCTGCTGAGCATTCATGTGCATTTATAAATAAAACAGGAAAAGGAGACACCGTGTACACTCTTGTAACGCACACTCCCATAAACACACACGCGCGTGTCTTTAGTTGTATGCAAGGCACCCATCAGCCTATTTAATTATGTTGTGCTTCTGCAACAAAGGCCAGGTTAAGAGAAAAAAACAAGTATGTCCGGTATTAAAACGACTGCTTTAACGTGGCGTCAGACTTCAGAGATGTAGCTCCCTCCAGCGCCGAGGTAGCGCTGGCATTGGGCCGTTAGCGAAGGCTTAGCGCTGGGCCGGTAGCGGAGTGTAGTGTTTGCGCTGGGCCGGTAGCGGAGTGTAGTGTTAGCGTTGAGCCGGTAGCGGAGTGTAGTGTTAGCGTTGAGCCGGTAGCGGAGTGTAGTGTTAGTGTTGAGCAGGTAGCGGAGTGTAGTGTTAGCGCTGGGCCGGTAGCGGAGTGTAGTGTAGGCGTTGAGCCGGTAGCGGAGTGTAGTGTTAAAGTTGAGCCGGTAGCGGAGTGTAGTGTTAGCGTTGAGCCGGTAGCGGAGTGTAGTGTTAGCGTTGAGCCGGTAGCGGAGTGTAGTGTTAGCGCTGAGCCAGTAGCGGAGTGTAGTGTTAGCGCTGAGCCGGTAGCGGAGTGTAGTGTTAGCGTTTAGCCAGTAGCGTAGTGTAGTGTTAGCGCTGGGCCCGTAGGGTTGCGTTAGCGCTGTGCCCGTACCGTTAGCCCTGAGCCGGTAGCGTAGTGATAGCGCTGAGCCGGTAGCAGAGCGTAGTGTTAGCGCTGAGCCGGGAGTGTAGTGTTAGCTGCGGCCTGGCCTTTTAGTCCTGCGGTTTCTTGTTACTGTGAGTGTGTGAGTCCGTTTGTGGACACGCTTCCTCTCAGGTCTTCAATGGTGTCTTTGGCCCGAGGTGCCGCTTCACTACGCCAAGAAAGACCACGGGCCGAGTCGCCTTACACCGCAGAGAGGGAGGGAGGGAGGGGGCGAGGGAGTGAGAGGTAGTGGGTGCACAAGAATCCCCTGGCTCTGTCTTGTACACACTGAAACACTCTTCAGTTCTTGCGCTTTCTTTCTTCTCAACGTTTATCTCACTCTTTCTCTCTCTGTCTCTCGCTCTACTTACCTGCTGGTCCAGAGGCCAGGTTGCGTAGTGAATGTAACGGCCGCACACTCTCTTCTTGTTATTAATGTTTGTATTATCAGTCTAGTATCATCGTCTAGTGGCGTCAAAGTGGCATGATGGTGTGTCTCATGTGTTCATCCTCCACCCTCCACCACCCGCACCATGTCCACCCACCGGTCCCCATGACTACCCTGCTGAGTGGGCTCGGTTGGATCAATAATTAAAACGCCTTTGTCTTTCTGTTCTACAACCCCTCACCCCCCTCTTTCCTACACCTTGCCCTCTCTCTTCCCCCCCCCCCCCCCCCCCCCTCCTCCCGTCTCTTCCTTGTCCTTCATCTCCCTCGCCTCCTTCTACACCCCCTCCCTAACCCTCCCCCTCTCCTCCCCTCCCCTTGTCCCCTCCCTCTCCGTCCTCCATTCCTCTCTAATGTCCTCTCCTCCTCCTCCTCTTCCTCCTCTTCCTCTTCCTCCTCTTCCTCCTCCAGCCCTTCATGTCTCCTCGGTACCCCGGCGGCCCGAGACCGGCGCTCCGAATGCCAAACCAGGTAGGGGTCCTGCTCTCTGAGTCGTGGTGTCCCACCCTTCTCCCTCCTCACTTTGCTTAAGTATCAAATCCAGTTGAACTAGTGCTGGCTATGCATTTCATTGTTTGATTAATTTTTTTTAATATATATACTACTTTTTTCTTTGTTTTTGTTTACTAATAACTAACTACTAAAGAAGCTGCGTGTGCGTGTGTTAATGAACCTCTTTTTGTGTCTGCAGCCTCCCGGGGGGATCCCTGGTTCCCAGCCCCTCCTGCCAAACAGTCTGGACCCCACAAGACCACAAGGTGGGTACCGGCCGGTACTGGTACCAGTCATGCTGTTGCAGCAGTCGGTGCGCCTCAGTGAACACCTTCCTAAAGGTGGAGCGGATTCCCTCCTGTGACAGAGCGCTGGTTCAGACCCGCCACGTCACGTTTGAGTTCTCCGAATCGGACCAATGATGTCAGCGGTCTCGCATTCCCGAGTTGTTCTCAGACACCGGGACTTATCACAGCACGCGTAAAAGGCGCAACACTCTTATGTTAGTAATTGGCCATTTGTGACGATTGCACTTTAATTAACCCAGAGGGAGAAGATGAATAAAGTCCTTATTTATCGATGTGGCCCGTCTACATGGGGATCAATTTGAAACCTTTGGGATTGTTTACTATTTCCGGCCGGATTTGTGTTTGCTGTCAATAACCAAACACGTGCGAAAGAATGAGAAAGGGCCCGATTTGTGCCCGCTTGCCATCAGATGTCAGACTATCTACAGTCTGATTTGTGGGACGAGGTGTGTGTTAAAGTGGGGCATGAGGTGGCTTGGGAGCAGATTACTGTTTCAAGAGCCAGGGAGGTGCATTTAATGGGATTATACGAGGTGTGTGTGTGTGTGTGTGTGTGTGTGTGTGTGTGAGGGTGCGTGCGTGGGTGCGTGCGTGTGCGCGCGTCCTCCACATGGGAATGACTGAGTCCCATCATTGACCTAAACTCTCTTGCTCTTTTCAGGACATCCTAATATGGGCGGGCCAATGAGAATGAATCCCCCAAGAGGAATGGCCATGGGACCACAGGTAACACACACACACACACACACACACACACACACACACACACACATACAGACACACAGACAGACACAGACACAGCTTCATTCTTAACGGTTTTGTTGTTCTGTCTCAGAACTACGGGGGCATGCGGCCTCCTCCTAACTCCATGGGCGGTCCCATGCCAGGAATGAACATGTAAGTTGACCCCCCCCCCCAACTCGCACACACACACCTGTTAATGATCGCATGACCCCCCCCCCAGGGCTTTTTGAACACGTGTTCATAATTCTTCCAGTTTTCAACATCGCTAATTCGTTCCCTTCATTCTCATCTGGATGCTGGCGCTGTTATTCCATCGCTGTTCAACTTGACTCTAATCTCACTATCTCTCCACCATTCCTGCTCTCTCTCGCTCTTGCTCTCTCTCTCTACCACTCTCTCTCTTGCTCTCTCTACTACTCTCTCTCTACCACTCTCTCTCTTGCTCTCTCTCTACTACTCTCTCTCTACCACTCTCTCTCTTGCTCTTTCTCTCTCTCTCTCTCTCTCTCTCTCTCTCTCTACCACTCTCTCTCTTGCTCTCTCTCTCTACCACTCTCTCCCTCTTGCTGCCTCTCTTTTCACCACCGTCCTTCTCTCTCTCTGACCTCTGGATGATGATTCTGTTGATCTACTTTGCTCTAATGCCTCTCTCTCTGTCTGCCTCCCCCCCTCTCTCTCTCTCTCTCTCTCTCTCTCTCTCTCTCTCTCTCTCTCTCTCTCTCTCTCTCTCTCTCTCTCTCTCTCTCTCTCTCTCTCTCTCTCTCTCTCTCTCTCTCTCTCTCTCTCTCTCTCTCTCTCTCTCTCTCTCTCTCTCTCTCTCTCTCTCTCTCTCTCTCTCTCTCTCTCTCTCTGTGTGCCTCCCCCTCTCTCTCTCTGTGCCTCCCCCTCTCTCTGTGCCTCCCCCTCTCTCTCATCAGGGGCCCTGGAGGAAGAGGGCCGTGGCCGGGGCCTAACGCTAACTCTGTAAGTCACTCAGGAACCTGTGAGACACCGTCAGCACCACCCTCTCATTATACACACACAGCCCTGTTTCTCTCTGCTAACCTGCTGCTCTCTCCCTCTCTCGCTCACTCTCTGACTCCCTCTCTAATTCCCTCTGATTATCTCCCTTTCTACCTCTTATTCTCTCACTCTCTTACCCTGTCTCTCTCTCTCTCTCCCTCTCTCTCTCTCCCTCTCGCCCACTCTGTCTCTCGCTCTCCCTCTCTCCCACTCTGTCTCTCGCTCTCTCTACCCCTCCCTCTCTCCCACTCTGATTATCTCTGTCTCTCTCTGACTCCAGATAGCCTATTCTTCCTCATCTCCCGGAAACTATGTGGTAAGTTATTATTTCATTTGTTTATAAGGGCTTTATTGGCATGGGAAATTGACCTTTTCACTGCAAAAAGAGATAGAAAGTTAAAAGAATTTATACCAAGTTATTATTGATGACTTAACCTTTGGTTTCTCTCTGTCTCCCTCCCAGGGGCCGCCAGGTGGGGGAGGGCCCCCAGGAACTCCCATCATGCCCAGCCCAGGTGGTGCGTCACCCTATTGCTTCTTCCATCCCTCCACACTTTTTAAATTAAATCTTCTATTTGTGTTGGAACTTGAGTTCAGCTCAGTTAACATCGAGCCTAGGATTGGTAGAAAAGAACCACTTAAGATTTAAAGGAGACTGAACGCCCAGAATGACACCTGTTCTTCTGTGGCTCGTCTCCTCTCCAGACTCGACCAACTCCAGCGAAAATATCTACACTATGATGAACCCCATCGGACCGGGAGGCAACAGACCCAACGTGAGCACCGTCCCTGTCGCCGCACAATGAGCCCTTACTCACTGTCATTGCTATTATCCGTCCATTACTGCCTCTGTCTGCCCTGAAGCAGCACATCTGCACAGAGAATCGTCTCAGTGATCCTAAAAGCACCACGGACTGAGTTTTAGTTCACTGAGACGGCGTTCACCTCAGCAGCTCGGCTCTGAGCGAGTCTTTAGATGCTTGATCCGCCAGGACTGAGTCCTCGTCATACTCTCAAACCGGGTCGGTAGACCAATTATTTAGTCGTATTTATCGCGTTACTTTCACCTTCTTTCTCATCCATCTACGGGACATGTGTTATACAGTATGTTGAACAGCATGTTATGAAGTAGGGTGTACAGTATGTTTAAGTGTTGTACAGTGTTATATACAGTATAGTGAACAGTATGTTAGTGTGTTCAACAGTGTTATACAGTGTGTTATACAGTAGGCTGTACATTATGTTGTACAGTGTTATACAGTATAGTGAACAGTATGTTAGTGTGTTCAACAGTGTTATACAGTGTGTTATACAGTAGGCTGTACATTATGTTGTACAGTATGTTGTACAGGACGTCCCGTGCCCTCCCCTAACGTCCCTGTCCTGTGTTCCAGTTCCCCATGGGGCCGGGGCCTGACGGGCCCATGGGGGCCATGGGCGCCATGGAGCCGCACCACATGAACGGATCTCTAGGTGGGTCAGACCGCCGCTCTGGGGGGCTTAACCGGGTCCTGTCCACGACTGAAGGGCTTTAACCGGCTCCTGACCCCGACTGGGGGGCTTTAACGGGGTCCTGGAATATGTGGATCATACCAGGGGGCAGGAAGGTGTAGTCGCTCATAGGGTGTTCCTGACATAGGTTAAAGGCTCTGGGTTCGATTCCCGACGCTCTCTGTAGACCTCCTTGAACCAGACCGTCCTCATTAGTGACATCGATCTGAATTAAGTATCACCGACGGATACTTCATGTCCTGGATCGCTGTGGATGAACGCGTGTGATAGATGACTAAATAGAAGATAATTTGTAGTATGTGTGGGTGGCCATGTTCAGAGACCAGCATGCTGCGCTTTAGTTAATGTATGTGAACCTGTGATCAGAACGATATAAGAATCATAATAATGCTTCTCTTATTGCAGGTTCTGGGGACATGGACGGGCTGCCAAAGGTGTGTACAGCTCCACGTTTCTCTAATGCCGTTTTGACCCTACTTTGCTCCATATCTGTTGCTGTATTTAATGATTTTTTTGATGAACTGTATAACAATGACGGGGGAGTCGGCCATGATGCTGATGTTCCCGCTCTTTTTCTCAAATTCCTTTCCCGCCAGAACTCTCCTAACAACATGGGCGGCATGAACAACCCGCCGGGAACGCCGCGGGACGACGGCGAGATGGGGGGGAACTTCTTGAACCCGTTCCAGAGTGAAAGTGTAAGTTGAGGACGACGTCTGACCCTCTTAATGGTCACCCCGCCCCCACCCCCCCCCCCCCCCCCCCCCCCCCCCATCCCCCCCGGCCTCCTAACATGTCGGGTGCAGAATGCAAGCGGAGCGCTGATCGGTTTATTGATTAATCAGGATTCTGCGGAGGCCCTCTCGCCCTCCTGATAAACAGACGCAGATTCAATAGTTTTATATCCACCATTGGGAGCTGTGGACTGTCTTAAGGCTTAGTTATGGTTCCACGTCGACGCGACGCAATGACCACGCAGACGCTTCGACGCAGCCATGAACCTGTTTCGGTTCTGCGTCGGGTTTCAGTGAGCGGACCAATCACAGCCCTTCCTGCTGCGTCGCCTCGATGCAAGGTTAACGTTTTCGGGAGGCGCACGTCGGGCCCTTGCGGTGGACGCCAGGAGGGTCCGCAAGGACGTAAGGGGTCCGTAAACCCCCTTGCGTTGGGATAACGTGGAACCAAAACTAAGCCTTAAGTGCTGGTGAGGGGGGAACCTTCTATTTATCTATTCACGGAATCGTTCATTAAGACGCACCAAATTCACATCGTTTGCTGTTCCCAAGTGAGAACAAACCTGTACTGAAATGTCAGACCTGGTCAGCCAGCTGCGTTCTCCCAAGAGGAACCGTTCATCTCCGCTTGCCCTCTTCAGCCACCAGAAAAAACCCCCGTACACCATCTCGTCGTTCTTTTAGTTTATCTTCTCAACTTGTTCTCGGTCTTCTTGCTGTGGGACGGCTAACCGACTGACTGAGATGGTGGAGATGAGGGTGGAGTAGAGGGTGGAGGCGCGGAAGGCGTTGTTCCAACCAATGTCCCGGAGAGAGCCAATGGGTAGGCAGTCCGGGTCGAGTGCTTCCCCTCTGATTGGCGGAGGTGTTTGAGCCCGTGCTGTGGCGTCCTTGGCTCTGCCGGGGTTTCGGACCCCCTGGTGATGCATCTCAACTCATCTGTGTCCCTGTCCCCCCCCACCCCCCACCTCCCCTCTTCTTCTCTCGTTTCAGTATTCACCCAACATGACGATGAGTGTGTGATTTTTATTCTCCTTCATTTCTTTTCTTTGTGATCCACGCCCGTTTATTTTTTGTACCCCCCCCCCCCCCCCCCAACACACACACCTGATTTTAACATATTTTCCCGCTTTGGATGGACGCCGTACCGCCCCCCCCCCCCACACATACACACATACAAACACACCTTTACAACCCCCCCTGCCCCCCCCCACAACACTACGATGGACCCCTTCCCTGGCCGAACTCTGCTGCCCGCACAGCCTTCTGGGAAAGCCCCAGTGCATGCTGGGACTCTGATGAAGACGCGGCCCCCCGCGGCGTGCAAGATGTCCGCCGGCGGGAACAGGAAGTCCTCTCAGCTCCACAGGAAGAACCTGCTCTCTGACTCCTCCCCCCGCCTCCCTGACTTCCTGTCGGGGTCTGGACAATGAGCGGGGGAAGGGCGATCGATGCAGAGAGAGAGAGAGAGAGAGAGAGAGAGAGAGAGAGAGGGAGGGAGAGAGAGTGGGGGGGGGAGGGAGGAGACTGAACCCTAAAGACCCCCAAAACAGAGGGGGGGAGGTGGGGGTGGGGGGGCTCTCAGCTATGATGTGACCCCAAGACTTTTAAAACCCTTTTTTTGCTGTCGCCCCTACGGATTGAATCGTGGGACATCTGCGTATGAGGTGCTCCACCGCCACCGCCTCCACCTTCTCCACCGCCTCCTCCTTCTCCACCACCTCCTCCTCCCTTGTCCCCACATGGTTCTGTGTGTGTGTGTGTGTGTGTGTGTGTGTGTGTGTGTGTGTGTGTGTGTATGTGTGTAAATGTTTTTTAAACGTACGTTGTTGTGATCAACAAACTTTCTTTTATATATAATTTCTTTTTCCTCACTGTATGTATTGTATCATTGCAATTTTTGTTATTGCATTACTATAATTATTATTAATTATTATATTATTATTAATATTATTGATATTGGTATGATCATAATCATTTTAAGGCTAAGTTGCAGGTTTAGCTGTTTTCCGTTGGTTAGGGCACATTATCGTAATGAAGACAGGGTACACGCACGCACGAATGCACATACAGGAATAATTTGTGTGGGTTTAGTTTAAAATTACTTCAGATAATAACCTGTGGTCACATCGTCTACAACAGTCGAGGTTCCTGCTCTGGAGCGATGCTGCCCCCTTGTGGGGCCGGCCTGACAAAGCAAGTTGAACCTATTACGGTACCGTCACTAAACCTTTCTTTCACCATAGATGGCTGTTTCACGGTCAACATGGAGTTGCGTTTCTCGTTTTTAACTGCCTCTACTCTCATTTGAGGTGGGAGAGGAAGCCTCTCCATTTTCATTTATTTTAACCGTATCCGCGTTTAGTTAAAACCCAGAGCTCTATTTATTTATATACCCTAAACTGTCATGGGTCCGTGACACTCATCTTCTCCGTTTCTAACCTCTCCAGAAACCTGTAGCAAACGTTGTAAATATGTCGGGACGTCTTTCTCGCCACCTCCTCTTCAGTGCATCATTTCTTTACGGAACTCTCTGTCCTGTCCTTCCGAAGCCCCGCCCCTTTTCCCCCGCTCTGACCACACCCACACCACTGCCATCGCTGATGCTGCCCGCACACTCAGGTTCACGTCCACACATACACACTTCTGGTATTTGCAATGTTATTTTATTTTTTTAGTCTCAACACTGAGCTCTCGTGTGCGTCTGTGGGCTGTTACTCATCGCGTCCTCACTGTGATCCTCTCCCCGTGTTCAAGTGGGGTTTAATTCACGCTCCCAACCATACAAGTCTGTTTCTTTTCCTTTTTTCCCCCTTCTCGTGTCTTCATTTGTTTTTCTGTGAGCCCTACCCAAGGATTCAACGGTTCCCTTGTATCGTAGCAAATTGAAGCCGTCACGATCCGTTGCCGTGGTGACTGTCGTGAGTGGCCCTCCCTCCCCCGCCTCCTTCTCTTTGGGTACCATGTTAGCACACACACACACACACACACACACACACACACACACACACACACACACACACACACACAGTCGCATGCCACCCACTCTTTCTTCTTTTTTATACAACCTCTCCATGAGTTAATGAGTTTATTTTGTTGTAAATAGTGTAAAATGCATTTTGATATCATTGACATGTTTTGATATTTCCAAAAAGAAAAAAAACACGACTAATAACAATTGATGGGCGAGTAAGGGGGGGGGGGGGGGGGGAAGCAAACTAATATCCTCGCAACAGTTGTGTTGGTTTGAAAGAGAGTAGCTTGTCTCCGCTCAGCTACACGGAGATCGATCACAGCTGCGGCTGCGGCCCTCCTCTGTCTCACCTCCACGTCCACACCGGGATCACCCTCCTGGTCGACACGTTGTTCAGTCACAGGCCTCTGCTGTCACACATGCTTTTGGGTTTGGGGGGGGGGGGGGGGGGGACCCTCTGTTTGGTGGTTGTTGTTGTTTTTCAGTTTTTTGATAGAGCGCAAAAAACGGCCAAACTCGTGTTGACAAAGACTGTGGAGAGCAGATGGCCTTCATGTGCAGAACGAGATGGTCTCCTCCTCCTCCTCCTTCTCTGTAGCTGGGACCCCTCTCTAACCCCCCCCCCCTGTCTAACAGCTGGGACCCCTCTAACCCCCCTGGGTAGGGCTCGGCTGAACCATCACTAAAGATACCAACGCTGTGGGCGGCGAGACTCATTTGTACGACATACAGTCAAAGGTAACAGCGAGGGGGCAGATTTTACTATGAAGGATTGTTTTTAAATCTATTTAAACAAGCGTTTGTGTGTGTGGGGGGGGGGGGGGAGGAGGAGGAGGAGGGGCTGGGGACGAGATGTGTTCAGAAAGACGATGATACAGGAGTTTCCTCACTACCTGTACTTTAAAAGCTGTTGTATAAAGTACTCCTCTCCGTCTCTCTCTCTCTCTCGCTCGCTCCCTCATCTTTCTGTCCTGTAAGTAACTCTTGTCACATTGTTGATCATTTCTGTATTTCTATTGTGCTGATGTATAAAACTGTAAAACATTCAGGGTGTGGGAGGGCTGGGGGCGGGGCTTCAGGAGGAAGTGGAGAGGTACGAGGTTCAATAGGGAAAAGGAAAAAAAAAAAGTTTGTTTTGGATTCTTGTTTCTTTGGGTTTGTCCCCCTCTACAAAGCAGTATTGATTGGGCGTTGGGTCCTGGTTAGGAGGGTGTTGGGCTTTGTATCATGTTAGGCTAGTTTCCCATCATAAATGTCTTGTGTAGTAAAAACAGGTTGCTTCTTCGTACGTTTCTTTCTATTGTAAAGTTTCTTTAGACGAAAAAAGTTCCTTATTGAAAAAAAAAAACACGGTGGGAAAAATTGCATCATAAATGTATTTTATTTTTTATTTTTCATCAATTTGTCAGTTGTTTTTGCCTGTGCCCCCCTTGTTGTAGATACATATTAAAAACAAATAAAAATGACTTCACTCCTTTTTCCATGACGTTTTTCATTCATAGAATATAGGGATTTACCTATTGGTTTTCGCCTCACCCCCCCCCCCCCCCCTGTTCACATGAACAAGGTAGGAGACCGCCTCACCCCCTCTGATCACGTGACCAGGTGGAGGAGAGCGCCTCACCCCCTTGGTCAAATGATCAGGTGGGGGAGAAAGCCTCAACCCCCCCTGGTTATGTGACTGGACCTGAATGCCGCTACTTCCTCTTTTGGTTGGAGGGGGAAAAGGAAAGTGGAAGTGAAGAAAGCGGAGCCAGCCAGGAACTTCTGAGCCTGTTGCCCTGAGCCGCGTGATGTCAGTCACCGCAGTCTGAGGTTGTGTTCAATATCTGTCTTTTTTTGGCTATTTGGCCACTGAAATCTTCCAGCGTACTTTATTGTAGAGAACCCTCAAATCGTCCTCCACTAAACAATGGAACATATTTGAATAGATATCTCGTAACGAGACGTATATTCAAATATATTGCTATTATATGGATATTTCAATAAAGACGGTAACAACGAGACTCTCGTCGATGTTACCGTTGTTATTTAAATATCTAAATGTCAGCAATATTTTGGATACATAAATGGGCCCAAAGAAAGGCATAAAAACGCAACGAGACAGGAACAACTTCAGACAGTTACTGAGAGACGGAGAGGCAGACGTTGCGTAAGCTATACGTAAAAGGCGTACTTCGGTGTATTTAATTCTCCTGACCAATAGGGTGCCGAGGTCTGACCACATGGCGTCATGTAGCCTACTCTAGAATTGCGCGCGTTCGAGAAGGGAAGCGGCACAGACACAAACACACGCACTCCAGCCTATATCTGTGAGTGTGTTTCCCGGCGGAGTTCCTCTTGTTTCCCGGTGAGCGGGTCGGGGTTCGGGTAGGTTAGGACCGGGTTCGGGTGGGTTAGACCGGGTTCGGGTAGGTTAGGAGTAGACCAGGTTCGGGTAGCGGACCCGTCGTGCTCCACCATGCCGCTGACGAAGGAGGGGTGCTACGGGCTGGCCGAAGGGGCGCCGGGCCGCCGTGTGTCCGTGTTTTACGTCAAACTCACCGACTGCGCGGCAAGAGCCGTCGACACTTTCCAAAACACTAAGGTAGGAGGCCGTGATGTTGAACCCCGGCTCAAAGTGTGTGTGTGTGTGTGTGTGTCAGTGTGTGTGTGTGACGGTTCACCGTGGCCCGCTGCTTTGAGACAACGAGCGGGAGGAAGAAAGGTGTTTTATTTCGGAGGTAAAGTTCATGAGGAAGACGTCTCCTCCCCTCAGGGCTGGAAGCGGTACAGAAGTTGTGTAATTCGATGCGGAAATGTGTTGGTGTGATCAGTGTGCTGCCAGGGTGTGTCCCTCAGAGATGAGGAGAGGAACGCTGTGTGTACAGGGAGGTACAGGGAGAGGGGAGGAGGGACGGCGTGTCTGTGAATGTCCCTGTGTGTGCATGTATTCAGGATCACGCATTCTGGCTCTTCTAACTATATAACTCTAATTCTATCTCTGCAACTATATCACACTCGCTCACTCTAACTCACTCTCTAACCATAGCTATAACTTTCTCTGTCTCTCTCTCTCTCTCTCTCTCTCTCTCTCTCTCTCTCTCTCTCTCTCTCTCTCTCTCTCTCTCTCTCTCTCTCTAACTCACTCTAATTCTTTCTCTCTCTCTCTCGCTCCTACAGAGCCAAACCTCCCACCCCACGATCTGCTTTGCTGGAGACCAGGGGGTAAGATGTTAACTCTTTAATGTTTATTCATCTTCATCATAATGCTTAATCATTCACTCCTCTCTTGTTATCTCAACCCGTCCAGAGAACCATCCTGTCCATGCTTTATAATGCTTTATAACACTTCGTTAAATAACCAGAACAAAAATTACAGAGATAGGAAAAAAAAAAGTCATCTCCCATCGGATTTTCTTTGAATGTTTGACTAAACGTATTTTAGTCCGATATGATTCAGATTCAAACCCACAGTTTCCTGACTGCAATTCGGTCTGATGTGTGTTCGACCTCCTCTCTCTCCGCTGTTCTCTCCTGTCCTGGCAGAGGATTTGTGTCTGACGTTGTCTAACCTCTCTGTGACCCTGCCTCTCTTCTCTGTTCTCTCCTTTGTGTCTGACCCTGTCTCTCCTCTCTGTTCCCTTGTGTCTGACCCTGTCTCTCCTCTCGGTTCCCTTGTGTCTGACCCTGTCTCTCCTTTCTGGTCTCTCCCGTCCTGGCAGAGGTTAACGGTCCCGGGCTGTGACGGCGATCTGGAGAGGAGGGTGTTTTCGTTCGGTCTGACCAGCATGGTGCGCCATACCCCCCACGGCAGCTTTGACTGCGTGCGCCAATCGGCCACCAGGTGAGTGTCAGGGCCACCTGGCTCACGCAGAGCTGACATAAGCTGAGAGACCACGCTGATCATAAAGGTAGAACAATAATTGATTAAAGGAACTATAAAAATACGTTATCCGTATTGGAAGCCAAACCAAATGTGTAGTGCATATCAGGAGAGAGAGAGAGAGAGAGAGAGAGAGAGAGAGAGAGAGAGAGAGAGAGAGAGAGAGAGAGAGAGAGAGAGAGAGAGAGAGCGAGAGCGAGCGCCTATTGCCGTTCTCGGGCATGACAGTGAGGGCACACGTGGTGTAGAGACGGTAGTCTTGGACACCGGTCTGATAAACGGCCTACAGCGGGCCTCTCTAGCTGGGCTTGACTCGAGTGAGAGTGTGTGGTTGTTAGGGCGCCACCGATAGGACAGAAATGACCACTGCGTCATTTTGCGATTATCGGTCAATTACTATTTTGTAGCACCTACTGAATGAGAACAATAATATGAAAGCAATTGCTGAGTTGTAATGGTTTGTATTTCAATTTAAATGTATCCCATCGTTCAAAACCATATTTATTTATGTTTTGTATGTTTAATCATTTCTTTATCAAGCTATTTCAAAATTCCCTGATTACAAGAATAAACTAGAATCTGGATTTCTCTAGTCAAACAATATGCAATTAATTGTGCAGTCCTAATATTTCTCCCTGGATGTCAGAGATCCAGAAACACACTGAGACAGAGATGCTGTTGTTTTTCTCTGAATCATCAATATCCGTTTCAGTTCTATCTATGGAGAGCAAGAGTTTTAATCTTGTCGGTTTCTGTGGTGAACACAACTTCCAAGTTCTCAGTAAAGCTGCGGTCCCAAGTGGGGGAAGCCCAGAGTCTATGCAGGTCATGTCAAGTATTGTACCAGGAACCCAGCTTGGCCCACATGATGACAATAAATCATTTATAGTCTATAATAACTTCCTTCACTCCATGTCGTTTTCAAACTAGTGGAATATTGAATACAATACAGAGCAGAAATGACTCCAATTAGACACTCAAACTTCTTTGTGTAGTAGATAGAGCTGCAGTGCTCCTATTATTTTATTCCAACAGTAGTTGTTACGGCTCAAGACTGGGTGGACCCAAACGCACGGCACAAATGACCACAGACGAGAGCGGAAACAGTAGAACAGTTTATTAGTCCGCGGTTGATCAAGGTTAGTGCATAAGGTTGCGTCCGTTAGGGGTAATCCTGAAACCAACGGACGGGGGGGGGGGGGGTCCGAACCGGGGTCGGACGGGTCGGCTGGCAGGCGAACCGACAGTCATGCACGACGATTCGAAGAAGATGTTAATCCGGCAGTAGAGCAGGGTTGTGGTATAGTTGTGATGGTGATGACTGGTAGAGAGACAGAAGTATTAGGAATGCACAGACTTGAACACGAGTAAACTAGAACTAGGAATAGAATCCGGATGCTACTCAACAGGGTTAGTAGTACAAACGACGATCTGGCGACGAATGGCTGGATGACTGGGGTAGTTATCCTGGTGATCCTGATTGCAGATGACTGTCAGGTGCGGGTGATCAACGAGGCTGGGTCGGGGAACTGTGCTGGAATGGCCACGCCCCCGCACATGAACACTGAGACAACAACAAACAGGGACAGACAAGACTGACACAGAACGAAACTAGTGGCAGCTAGGATCTGGTGGGAGAGACCGTTACAGTAGTGGAATAACAACATAACATATACAGCATGTGCACTATGCACACTATGTACACTATACCCACTATCTGCTCAGGTTTTCAGTCTGATTTAAAGCCATGCCAACGTCTGTGTTTCATAATCCTGTTGCTCCTGTAAGGTCAGATATGCAAGCTACTCTCTGCTATACAGTCGGTTCTCTCCTTATGCCTTCTTCGTCTGAAGCCCTCATGAGCTCAGCCACCTACAGTATCCTGGGTATCTATTACACTATTCTGCTGTCAGTATTTCTCGCATGACCATAATGACATTGTCACGCTTAAAGAGGGCTGGGGCTGGCCCAAAAAATATATTTGAAAAAATTAAAATGATAATTATACTACTTATAATCGTGTGGCGCGGTCATCCAGTTGTGCATGTAGGGGAAAAACCCACCTCATTATACCAAATGATGCAACACAAACACACACAGTTTAGGCTAATAACAGATAGGAAGTATGGCCGCCGTGTCTTCTCTGGTGAGCACCCCAGATGCCTGCTCAGGCCTGCTCCTCCTACATGTGGTCCAAGTGGCGGAGTGACCATGCTTCTCTTCCCCCCCTCCCCCAGAGATGGTGGAGGGCAGCTGTCCCACGTGGGGCCGGTCCAGCAGAGGCTGACGGTGCAGGCCACGGACGCGTCCTACCAGAAGGCGTATCAGAACTTTGCCCAGGCGGAGGAGGAGACGCGCAAGCGGGCCGCCATCGTCATCAAGGACGGCGGGCGGGGGCAGAGTAAGAAGGAGACTCTCTTTACTACCTGGTGACCGTGCTGTGTGTTATTGTTCTGAGAGAGAGAGGGTAGGCCATCACTTCACGGTCAGCTCTCCTCGTGTGTGTGTGTGTGTGTGTGTGTGTGTGTGTGTGTGTGTGTGTGTGTGTGTGTGTGTGTGTGTGTGTGTGTGTGTGTGTGTGTGTGTGTGTGTGTGTGTGTGTGTGTGTGTGTGAGAGACACACCACCACTTGACTAACATGAAGCATGAATGTTTACCCGGGTCGTGTGCCTGGAAACAGTCGGTGACGGAGGTGTTTTGCCACGTAAATAGGATGTAAGCAGATGAATCCCGCCGCACCTTTTTTCCACTAAACAGATACTTTGTTGTTTTCTGTTTCTTCTTTTTAAGTCCTGACCACCGAAGCCACATCCTGTGAAACTTACACATGCATGCAAAACTCACTGAAGTTTTCACTGGCGTTACGTTACATCCTGGTGTGTGCGTGCGTGCGCGCACGTCGTATTCTTTCAGTTTGCAGAGAAATCCGATCTACTTCCTTGTGTGGCCGCTACTGTGGTTACTTCGAGGAAGGGAAAATTGTTTGCTACGGCCTACGGCAATAAACATTTTATTTGTTAGTTATTATATACCAGATGATAAATCTTAGGGTTGGGGATAATAAGGTATACTATATATCACAATAACTAATGTTTGACAACAACCATATTATATCAAATATTTAACAAATATTTGTTGTTCTAATTTCCCTCACACCTTTTTAATCCATGTTTTTGAAGCACCTTTAGTTGGTTTCAAATCAGACCTCACACATTCATCTTCATGGTTTGTGTTTAGGGATGTCCGATATTGGCTTTTTTGCCGATATGCGATATTGTCCAACTCTAAATTTTCGATTCCGATATCAGCCGATACCGATGTCGATATTTGGGTTATTTTTCCTCAAACCTAATTTAGGTAACATTACATATCTCCTGTTGTGGAATTAACACAACATGCTTAATGTTATTGTGATGCCCCACTGGATGCATTCTTGAATGCAACAAGGCTTTCCAAATGTTAACATTGTCTGTGCAAAATAAGAAAAATACTTCAACTTAATTTAAGGGAAAAGTGCCATGTTTATTTTTATTTTTTTAATGGTCTCAGACAACAGTTTGGATTACACTCTCCCTGAGATAATCTTGACAATGCCCACAACAAATAGGGCAAACTTGACTTCACAAATGATAAAACATTGTACCTGAACAACTATGTGCAACATAGCAGTATGTTTCTTTAACTAAAACTCAATAACCTTAATTGAATAAATGCACAAATATGAGTCAATTACAATGTGCACTGTACTGCACAATTTTGAAAACATTTATTTGAGCTATAAAAAAAAAAAAAAAAAAAAAAAATCGGTTTTAATGCAAAAAAAATCCGATACCGATATTGACCGATATTACATTTTCATGCTAATATCGGGCCGATAATATCGGTGGGCCGATAATATCGGACATCTCTATTTGTGTTATGAATTATTCTCCTTCAGTTTATCATAAACCAATAACGTAGTACAAGACAATCCGTGATAAGTCCATGTGACCTAATGATGGCCCTGTTGAAACAAGATAAATATCTGGTAGGGGTGTGACGATACACTCAGCTCACGAGACGAGACGAGACACGATATTCGGTTCACGAGAACGAGACGAGACGTGATTTTAAGAAAACTACAATGACAAAATATATGACTGGACCAACAGACTTTTATTTAACGAGTTGCACAAGCATTTTGAAATGTTTTATTCTAACTCTTTACATGCATGAAATTGAAACTAAAACTAAAATTTATAAAAGTTGGAGTAAAATAAATTTAATTAAATTATTCTCTTTTATTCAAGTGCAAACAATATTATGTGCGAAACCAAATCAAAGTTCTACTCCATCAATACAGAGTGCAAATAGTGCAAACAGAGTCTGACCAAGTATGTCACTGACAACTTGGTATTGTCCGTGTCTTATAAGTCACTCTACTGCCATTCATCATTTCCGCCGGGTACCCAAAATGTTGCCAGACAAATGATTTAAAAGTGGCGGGGGCATCTTCGACGGTAATGAGATGCTAACCTCCTGGTTCTGGTTCTGGTTCTGGTTCCAGAGAGGCTAACCGCCTGGTTCTTGTTCCAGAGACGCTAACCTCCTGGTTTTGGTTCTGGTTCCAGAGACGCTAACCTCCTGGTTCTGGTTCTGGTTCCAGAGACGCTAACCTCCTGGTTCTTGTTCCAGAGACGCTAACCTCCTGGTTCTGGTTCTGGTTCCAGAGAGGCTAACCTCCTGGTTCTTGTTCCAGAGACGCTAACCTCCTGGTTCTGGTTCTGGTTCCAGAGACGCTAACCTCCTGGTTCTGGTTCTGGTTCCAGAGAGGCTAACCTCCTGGTTCTTGTTCCAGAGACGCTAACCTCCTGGTTCTTGTTCCAGAGACGCTAACCTCCTGGTTCTGGTTCTGGTTCCAGAGGGGCTAACCTCCTGGTTCTTGTTCCAGAGACGCTAACCTCCTGGTTCTTGTTCCAGAGACGCTAACCTCCTGGTTCTGGTTCTGGTTCCAGAGACGCTAACCTCCTGGTTCTGGTTCTGGTTCCAGAGACGCTAACCTCCTGGTTCTGGTTCTGGTTCCAGAGCGGAGGGTGACGGTGAGGGCCCCGGGCCCCGCCCTGGTCAGCCTGGCCAGGCCCCGCCCCGCCGGCCAGGCCCCCCTGGGGGGGACCCCGAGGAGGAGGCCGGGTGTGGCGGGGGTGCGGAGTGCCCAGGCGGGCGTGGCCGGGCTGGAGACAGAGAAGCGGCCAATCAGGGAGAGGCTGGTGCACCTGCTGGGGGTGCGGCCGTACCGGAGGGCGGACCTCCTCCTCAGGCTGCAGCAGGACGGACTGACGGACGGGGAGAAGGAGGAGCTGGACCAGCTTCTGCTGGAGGTATGTCAAGCTAGTGCTATCGCTAGTGCTATTACTAGTGTTAAACCTATTTCCAATTCTAGTGCTAATACTACTGCTAATGCTAATGCTAGTGCTAGTGTTTCTAAAAGCTCAGTTTAAACACATCGTTCATAGTGCAGATGAGACATGGGTTTGGTCCTGGCCCATTAAGTGCTTTATACACTGCTCAATTCTCTGGCAAACAGTAATCTATATATAGACTAGGTCTATCCGTCGGTCTGACTGTCTTTCTGTCTGTCTGTTTTCGACAAATGGAAATAAAAGAAGAGGAGGAGGAGGATTGGGGTTCTGCGGTATGCTTTAGGGTAAATGTTCACCATGTTGTGGATGTCCAGGTGGGCCAGCTGAACAACAGAGACCAGACCCTGGTCCTGAGAGACCAGCTCTACTCAGAAGTCCAGAAGGACTGGCCCGGATATACCCCCCTGGACCAGACGCTGCTCAAGAGGCACCTGGTCAGGTAATAATAATAAAATAATAATAATGGATGTATTTCAATAGCGCCTTTCTCGCACTCATGGTCGCCGCACAGATCATCCCCGTGATGATGTCATCCTGTGTTGACGCCAGCCCATGATGATGTCACCCCCGTGGTGACGTCATCGCTGTGATGACGTCATCCCGTGGTGATGTCATCCCCGTGGTGATGTCATCCCCGTGGTGATGTCATCCCTGTGATGATGTCATCCCTGTGGTGACGTCATCGCTGTGATGACGTCATCCCGTGGTGATGTCATCCCCGTGGTGACGTCATCCCTGTGATGATGATGTCCCCGTGGTGACGTCATCACCGTGTCTTCCTGTCCACAGGCGTATGTTCCGACCGTACAGGAGGCGTCTGTCGGTCCCGGGGGCCCAGGTCAGCCCGCTGAGGGACACGCCCAACTCCTCCCCCGCCCGCCACGCCCACAGACCCCGCCTGGCGGAGGAGCACCCCCCGGGCCACTCCCCGGCCCACAAGAAGCCGCGGGTGTCCCGCGTCTCGGCCAGCAACGGGGGGGTCGCCGTGGCGACGGGCGCCCCCCTGGCGACGGACACCGCCACCCCGCTGCGGAAACACCCCGCGCGCCCCGCCGGCCGGACGGAGGCGGGGGGAGACGTCGCCGTGACGACGGAAGACGTCAAGCACAACAAAAGAAACAGCAGAAGGGGGGAGGCCCTGGACCCCCGTCGGCTCTCTGACTCGCTGCAGGCCGTCCGCCTGCAGAGGGGGAGGCGGGCGGAGGAGGCGGCGGAGGAGGTGGTGATGGTGTCGGAGAGACTGCAGCCCTCCTTCTCCTGCTCTACTCCGAGGCCCAGGGAGAGCCATAACCGTCTCCCCCAGCCCGGCCCTGCCCCTGCCCGTCTCCCCCAGGGGGGGGGCCCTCCCCCTGCCCGTCTCCCCCAGCACGGCCCTCACACCCGGGAGGAGGGCCCCCCACCCCCTGCTGAGTCTCCTCAGCCCAGGGGCCCCAAGACAGAGCGGCGCCCGAAGAAGAGGGGGAGAAGCAGACTCGGCGAGCAGGTGAAGGCTGGGGAAACGCAACACAACCCTGGGGCTGACGCCACACAACACGACACAACCCGATACAACACAACACTGGGACTGACGCCACACAACACAACACAACACTGGGGCTGACGCCACACAACACGACAAAACCCAACACAACACACCACACCACTGGGGCTGACACAACACAACGCGACACAACACAACACTGGGACTGACACCACACAACACACCACTGGGGCTGACACAACGCAACACAACACGACACAGCGGAATCTCTTCGCATCCTTTTGGTTTATAATTTAGAGTGTTTCTTAGGGATTTGCCACTGAGTGTTGGGAGGTTGTTTTCTTATGTTCCTGTCATCAGGAGAAGGTAAGGAGTGGAGATGGGGAGAGGACAGGAGGGTCAAACCCAGGAGAGCTGAAGACCAAAGGGACCTCTGAGTGTAAAGGTAGGGATATCCTATACTGCCATCATAGACTTGACATAATTATTCTGTTATATGTATTGATCATCCATAGTGGCAAACTAGCATGCACACACTACACACTGTACACACACTACAAACTGTACACATATTAAACGCTACGCACAATACACACTGTAAACTTTACTGTACATACGCCACACACACTACACACACGCTACAGAGGACACACACGTACACACGCTACACGTAACAACCGTCATCCTATTCATAAAAATAATAGTTTCAGAAGTAGAGTGTCCCCTAGCTCTACTGCTTCCATGAAACACACTGTTGTGAAAGGTGGAAGGCGAGTGTGAACGGGAACATAGGAAGTTCTCTAAAACACAACCAGGGTGAAGGCTGGGTACTGATGTGTTTTTCAGCAGCGTCCGATGACTCTCTGTCGCTCCTCAGACACCGATGGGGCGTGCCGTGACTCGGTAGTGCTGCGCGACGCCGCCCCCATGACGGACTACCTGTCGTAAGTCAGCCCTTCTGTTTGTGCTTCAGCGTGTTTAACCTCGTAGACCCCGGCTCTGCCCCACTCCCCCCTGCGGACGTTTCCTGCTTACACACCTCCTGCTACCGGAGGAGTTATACTCTGTTTACGATGCGTTTTTAATTTTTATCAGTTAATTTGTATATTATGTGGAATAAAGCACGGGCACATGGCGATGGTGCCAGTACTCTGAACGTTAACAAGAAATGCGCTGTTATGTTAAAAGTTAAAAGAGCACTTCTCTTCAGAAGTTACATGGCTCTCCCATCACTGGTGGGGCGTGTCCGTCCAGATGTATGACGGGCAGCTCAACCGGCCTATCCGGGTACGGTCCACCTGGGAGGGGACTCCCGGTGAGCTGAGCCTATTGTCGTACATCTGGGGGGGGACAGGCCCACCAGGGATGTCAGCGTGGGATCGGTTTTCAAATGGTTTGTATTGTAATCAACCGCACTCCTTGGTAAAATAGATGCCCTTCTGTGTCTTGCTCGTCTTCTTCTTTTTTTGCTTCTTGATCTTCTTCTTCTGCTTCTTGATCGTCTTCTTCTTGTTCTTCTTCTTGATCGACTTATTCTTGTTCTTCTTCTTGATCTTCTTCTTGTTGTTCTGCTTCTTGTTCTTCTTCTTGTTCTTCTTGATCTTCTTCTTGTTCTTCTGCTTCTTGCTCTTCTTGTTCTTCTTGTTCTTCTGCTTCTTGTTCTTCTTGTTCTTCTGCTTCTTATTCTGCTTCTTGTTCTTCTTCTTTTCCTTCTTCTGCTTCTTGTTTTTCTGCTTCTTCTTCTTCTTCTTCTGCTTATTCTTCTTGTTCTTCGTGTAATTCTTCTCCTCCTCCTCCTCCTCCTCTTCCTCCTCAGGGCGTACACAGTGATTCTTGACCAGCAGCAGCGCCTGCGCTACAAGCAGGACTTCAACCAGGAGTACCAGGAGTACCGCGGGCTGCACGCCCGCATCGACGACCTGACGCGGCAGTTCATGAGGCTCAACACACAGCTCAGGCAGCGCAGCCACGGTTCCAGGGAGCACAAGGTGGGGGTCAGACGCAGGGTTCCCTCCAGCACTTTACAGCTTAGACGGCCACCCAGGCAACACACGATTGCCGCCTCAGCTACATCATCCAAAAAAAATAAAAGATATGGATTTTTATTGTAAATATAAATACAAAAGTATTAGGGCTGTCAAGCGATTAAAATATTTAATCACGATTAATCGCATTAATGCCATAGTTAACTCACGATTAATCGTATATATTTTTTTCTATGCTAAATATCCCTTGAATTCTTTATCCCATTATTTTTTCTCATTTTAATGCTCTTATCAACATGGAGAAGTGCATCGGCTTGCCTTGTGCAAATGTTTTTTTATTGATAACAACATTGGCATATGCTGATCAAAACAGGACGGTACAAAAAAAAAGCCTATAATGCAATTTAACGATGAACATACAAAGATATGCCTTGAACATAGCAGTCAGGCTACTGCTTCTTTGTTTTGAGCCCAAAAAAAAAAAAATTGCATTTGTTAAAAAATAATAATTTGCGTTAATCGCGCGTTAAAAAAATTAACGCTGTTAAAATTGGTTTGCGTTAACGCCGTTAATAACGCGTTTAACTGACAGCTCTAAAAAGTATAAAATAAGCAAAACCTCATTCACTCTATGTGTATAGATGGACAGACTTGCAGAACAGGCTGAAGGGCAACAGCCTGACACCCTAAATGGTCAACCTGTAAAAGAGTGGCGGCCTCTTTTGATACTGCGCTATACAAATAAATTTGACTTTGACTTTAATGAGGTAATAGTAAATGTGGTGAATACCATGTATTTGAAAGTAAATCTTAAATGTTCTAACGGTGATAAAGTTGGATGTTGTTTTGAAGAGATGACATCAAGGTGGAACTAACTTCATCTCTGTGTTTGCAGACGATTCGCAATCAGATTCTGCAACAATATCGCACCATTAAAAAGGTAACCATTTAATTTTATTATCTCATTTTATTTTAAACGAAACACTAATTAGGGTTACAAAAACCGAAGCCTGATAACAACCGTTTGTCTCGTCATACAACTGTACCTTTCTTCCAGTTCAATCCAAACTACAACCAAGACAGGATCCGCTGTGAATATCTGCACGACAAGCTGGCCCACATAAAAAAGCTCATCTCTGTGTACGACCAAACGGCGTCTAGCTCTGAGCCATCGCAGACCCACCAGGTTCCTGCCAGCGGGGATTAAAATAAGCAACGACACGTTAACCAGGACCTGAGAGGGTTAACGCAAGAAACGGTCCTGTCATGTTCCAGGGTTCTCGTGACGATTAGCTGTTTGCTCTAGAAGCCTTGTGTTCTGACACTGCTGGGAAACAATCAAGTTGCCCAGCAGTATTTAGTTGTTTTCAGTTTTTAATTGTTGATTGAATCAACAATTAAAAACCCTAGCCTCAGTATGTATTTATTATTATTTTTTTAATCAGTTAAACACACTTTGGAACACGTTTTGTAATGTATGGGTTAGGAATTTTGATATTATTGGTTTGGAACCACGAAAAAGCGGTCAATTTTGCCATGGTACTCACATGGTCTTCAGTTGGTCTGTAGCAGAGATATGGAGTCATTATACTCGACATCCACTGAGAGGACAGCAGGCTGGATACTCTAAACTCTCTCCCTGTTAAACTGTGTGTGTGTGTGTGTGTGTGTGTGTGTGTGTGTGTGTGTGTGTGTGTGTGTGTGTGTGTGTGTGTGTGTTTCCCCATCTCTACGGCATCACAGGGAACTAATTCAGTGACCGGGATATGTGAATGACCGCGAGTTGCGAGTGTTTTGTATGAATGATCAACCACGCTGAATGTATTTGGTTTATATTGGTCACAGAGACTTTACTTTGAATGTTGAATGTATTTGGTTCATGATGATCACAGAGCTTCGACTCTGAATGTTTAATGTATTTGGTTCATGTTGGTCACACAGCGGTTGCTCTGAACTTTGCCTTCATGTAGAGTTTCTGTAAATTCATAAGCAGTTTTCTATTTTTTTATTCTCCTGTTTCCTATTAAGCGAAAGCGTTCAATAAATTATTTGATATATTGGTAGATGAATTTATTTTTAGAGGCTGAAGTGTGATTTCAAGTCTTGGAATGGAAGTCTTTCTATGATGAGGCGTCTCTGAGCCAACTTCACTTGTTACAAATGGATCTAACTTGAAATGCGCGCCTCGGCTCGCATGTACGCGCATCCTGCGTCACTGCGACGTGATCTCCTATTGGCTCAGACCAGAGCCAGTGTGATTGGACGCTACTATCTGACGTGACCTTTCACCCAATAGCATTGAAGTAAACACTGAAGAACTCAAGACCAGCATGGACGACAATTTTACCCTGTTCCGTCCTTGAACCCAGACACCTATATGAAGGAAGATTAGGGCTGTTGGGAATAGTGCAATTTACCCCGCACAGTAGATTAGCTATGGTAGCTAACGCTTTATTGGTTTGAGATACATTATGGTAGCTAACGCTATGCTATAGTGGTTCAAGATCACAGCGCTGATGATCAACAGATACTCATCTGCAAGGCGCACCGTGTACACTGGAAGTCATTGATTGACGTGCGTTCAAACCACAGCCACTAATCGTGCACACATGTGACATGTTAAGACTTTGTCACAACGGCTACCGCTGTCTTGCAGCATCGTGTTAATAAGTCTCCAGGTGAATGCGTTTCGCGTCTTCCAGGAACCACGAGAAAGACCGAACAGCCTAATAGTGACACACACACATACACGAGTCCGACATGGACGTTGCTCTGCGAAGAGGTTGGAGTCTTACGACCGCCTTCCCTTTCATGATCTCTCGTAGAACTTTGTCGTTGTTTTGGAGATGTGGCGCCGGTACACCCTGGCCGCCAGCTCCCACAGGGCGACGGGGGGCAGCGGCGCCCCGCCGACACGCACACTCCGGGGCGAGCGAGGGCACGGAGCGGTCTCCCGGTGCAGCCCCGGAGAGACTACCCTTTTCACGGTTGTCTCAGGAGGATTTGGCGTTCTTCAGGGAAACACTCCCGGGCGGAGCCATCACGGATCCAGACTTACTGGAGGCCCACAACGTAGATTGGCTCAAATCCGTTAGAGGTGAGAATGTAAGGTATGGAGGAATAGATGAACAGTGATGTCTGCTTGTGTTAACTCGATGTACTAAACGCTCATCGGCATCTCCGGTCCCCGATCCAGGTCACGGTGAACTGTTGCTCAGACCTCAGACCACGGCGCAAGTATCTGAAATACTGAGGTAAATAGGAGCACACTAATGGACGATCATGGCGGAGTGGAGAACCGCAGAGCTATTTTACCGGGTAGACGACTTGTTATAATAATAATAATAATAAATGAAATGTATATAGCGCTTAATATGGTACTCTAAGACGCTTTACATATTGGCCTATCAAAACTATGTAAGACAGACTAGGAATAAAAGAAAAACAGAGGTTAAACATGAAGAATAAGGTGGGAGTTAGGTGGGGAAGGCTAGTGTGAAAAGGTATGTTTTGAGGGCAGATTTGAAAGAAGAGAGGGTTGGAGAGACTTTGATGTGGGAGGGGAGTGAATTCCAAAGGTTGGGGGCAGCAACTGAGAAGGCCCGATCACCCCAAGTCCGTCGCTCGTTATGGTATTAATGAAACAACTCCCCCTGCTGTTAGATACTGTAACGACCGCAACCTGGCGGTGAATCCCCAGGGGGGCAACACGGGTCTGGTGGGAGGCAGCGTCCCCGTCTATGATGAGATCATCCTCTCCACAGCGTTACTGAACAACATCCTGACCTTTGACCCCGTCTCCGGTAAGCAACCTTTGTGAATGTTTGCGAAGGGTTTGGTGCGTTTTTTGCTTCAATAATATCTCTGTTCGTTCTGCACAACTCAGAACATGGAAGGATCCTTTATTTTTCTTTGAGGCTGTGAATCACGGCTTTGTGTGTGTGTGTGTGTGTGTGTGTGTGTGTGTGTGTGTGTGTGTGTGTGTGTGTGTGTGTGTGTGTGTGTGTGTGTGTGTGTGTGTGTGTGTGTGTGTGTCTCTGCCTGTGTGTGTGTGTCTGTGTCCGTCGGTCCAGGTATCCTGACGTGCCAGGCGGGCTGTGTGTTGGAGGGTCTCTCGGGTTACCTGGAGGAGCAGGACTTCATCATGCCCCTGGACCTGGGCGCGAAGGGCAGCTGTCACATCGGGGGCAACGTGGCCACCAACGCCGGGGGGCTCCGCCTGCTGCGCTACGGCTCCCTGCGGGGGACGGTGCTGGGCCTGGAAGTGGTAATGCTCAGCGTCATTCCCTTTTGTCTTAACTGGGAAATCCCACTCATTCATACATATTATGACATATTATACCACCAGGTGTGAGTACGATTAGCCGTTACAAGAGGTTTTGAAAATCGACCTCTTCTGTCATCACATGTGGGCGTGTCCACCTAGATGCATGACGGATGGATGAGCAACGTTTGCACAGTCCAACTGGGTAGGCTAGTAGACCGATCTATCCAGCACACATATAGGTGGACACGCCCACTTGTGATGTCGGAAGAGGCGGGTTGTAAGAACTGGTTGTAACGCACCTGGTGGTATACTGTGTCACCTTTTTATCTGGGAAATCCCGCTCATTCATAATTACTATTGCTACTATTAAGGTCATTAGCTGATGCTCTATGAGGTATGATGGGGCTCAGCCGGAGCCACGTGAGTCCAGGGCCGCGTCATTAAGGGGGAGGTAGGGGGCCGGGGGGCTGGAGGAAGCCCAGCGCGGTGAGGTTGTGTACAGTGGGAGCCCGGAGGGTGCGAAGTGCACCCCCCTAACCACCGGGACATCCTCCCCCTAAACCACTGGTGGGGCCTCTTGCTCACGGAGGCTGACGCTACATTGGTCCCCAAAAACATCTAGCAACACGAGGAAAGCACCAACCATTCTGTCTCTCTGTCTCTCTGTCTCTCTGTCTCTCTGTCTCTGTCTCTGTCTGTCTGTCTGTCTGTCGGTCTCTCGGTCTCTCGGTCTCTCGGTCTCTCGGTCTCTCTGTCTCTCGGTCTCTGTCTGTCTGTCTCTCTCGCTGTGTGTGTCTCTGTCTGTCTCTCTCCTTCTCTCTAGGTGCTGGCAGACGGCCGGGTGCTGGACTGTCTGTCCACTCTGAGGAAGGACAACACAGGATATGACCTCAAGCAGCTGTTCATCGGTTCGGAGGGCACGCTGGGCGTCATCACCGCCGTGTCCGTCCTGTGTCCGCGGAAACCCAGCGCCGTCCACGTGGCCTTCCTGGGTGAGCCCCCACCCCCCCCCCCCCCCCCTGGACCACTCTGGTCACTGCCCAGCATGCCACACACCTTTAGCCTGAGGGGGGGCCATAGTCATACCATCCCTCTGAGACTAGGAGACAAATTATAATGACTTCATAAATCCCAGTCGGGGAATTGACCAATAGGAACAGTGTGTGTATGGTTTGCTAAGAATATCGCCATACAACAATTAAAATCACATTCTAGGCTTGTATTAGGTAGACATAATGTCAATAAGCACCAAGCGAGCTCTTAAACAACGAAGGGTTCTCTTAAAGGGATCTCTTGTCTTAAACGACTAAGGGATCTCTCAAACGACTAAGGTATCTCTTAAAGGGGGGATCTCTTGAATGACTAAGGGTTCTTCTAAATGACTAAGGGTTCTGTTAAATGACTCAGGGATCTCTTAAACGACTAAGAGATCTGTGCCTGTTTCTTCCAGGCTGCCAGACCTTTGAGCAGCTGCTGGGAACCTTCAAGCTCTGCAAAGGCATGCTGGGAGAGATCCTGTCAGCCTTTGAATTCCTGGACGCAGCGTGCATGGGGCTGCTGAACACACACCTGAAACTGCCCAACCCCATCACAGGTACACAGGCACAAAGGTACACAGGGAGAGAGAGAGGGAGGGAGGGAGGGAGAGAGGGGGGTGGCAGCCGGTCTGTTGGTCTCTAATGTGAAGTTGTGATGTAGTTCTTCTAACGACCTTTAGGTGCAATCCTATTCTTCATTCGGTTAAGATCTCACTAGTTAGTTAATCTCCATTTTATCAAGGCCTGGGTTTATAATAACATTAGGTTCAAGGCTTATTGAGGATCAACTATAAATGTGTTTGACCAATGGGCTGGTGCGTAGCCAAGTCCCGCCCTCTGTGGGCTACAAAAATGGATGCCTCCGTAGAAGGTGGATCCACACCCTTAAAGGGGGGGCGTCCTGGACACAGCGTCCCTGTTTTCTACCGTCTTTGGAGGAGCATTAAAGCTACTTGACGGACACGCCCCTCCCTCTTCGCTGTCCCGGCAGACTGCCCCTTCTACATCGTCATAGAGACGTCGGGGTCCAACTCCGCCCACGACGAGGAGAAGCTCCACAACTTCCTGGAGGAGGCCATGACCTCATCGCTGGTCACTGACGGGACGGTGGCGAGCGACGACACGAAGGTCAAGGTGTGTTGGGACGGATAGTGACTCATGGTGAACCCCCTGTCGGCGCTGGGAGGTCCTCCGTGGCCCCTGAAGCAGGGGGGGATGCATTGCTGTCGAGTCATGCTGTATGTATGTATGTATGTATGTATGTATGTAGGGCTGCTGCTCGCTTTATGGAAAAAATCGGAATCACGATTATTCAAACCATTATTTTTGAGTCTGAAAACACAAAAGATTTATTCAGCATCCCCTCCACAATAACCCTCTGTAAATTATATCTTTGAAATTTCCCCTTAAGAAGATACACAAAACTTCAAATGGGAAATGTTCAAATAGAATTGCTCAGCCCTAATGTATTTATTAGTGTCGCATAGGTGTGAGTCCAATGAAATACCTGTACGTCTGAACTAGAGCTGTCAGTTAAACGCGTTATTAACGGCGTTAACGCAAACCAAATTTAACGGCGTTAAATTTTTTATCGCGCGATTAACGCAATTATTTTATAAAAAAAAAAAAAAAAAAACTTTTTTTTGTTTTTTTTCTTTGGCTCAAAACAAAGAAGCAGTAGCCTGACTGCTATGTTCAAATGACATTTGTTCAAAGCAGTAGTTTAATTGCACTATAGGCTCTTTTTTTGTATCGTCCTGTTTTGATCAGTGTATATGCCAATGTTGTTATCAATAAAAAATCATTTGCACAAGGCAAGCCGATGCACTTCACCATGTTGATAAGAGAATTAAAATGAGAAGAATTATAGGACAAAGAATCAAGGGATATTTAACATAGAAAAATAATTTGCGATAATCGCGATTAATTAGAGTTAACTATGACATTAATGCGATTAATCACGATTAAATATTTTAATCGCTTGACAGCTCTAGTCTGAACGTATTGGCCTGGTCAGACTAAACTATGTGTGTGTGTCTGTTCATATGCACGTGTGCCTGAAATGCATGTTTGCACGCATGTGCGTGTTAGCATAGGCCTTTATACGTGTGTGTGTGTGTGTGTGTGCGTGCGTGCGTGCAGGCGCTGTGGTCGATGCGTGAGCGCGTGACGGAGGCCCTGACCCACGACGGCTACACCTACAAGTACGACGTGTCGCTCCCCGTGGAGGGCCTCTACCAGCTGGTCACGGCCACCCGGGACCACCTGGGGAGCCGAGCCAAGAACGTGGTGGGCTACGGACACGTGGGTGAGGAGCGGGGGGGGGGGGGGGATGTGTGCGTCTCTGTGCCTCTGTGTTGTGTGTGTGACTCTCTGTCATTGTGTTTGTTTGTGTGTCAGTGTGTGTGTGATTGTTTCCCTCTTCCTGTGTGTGTGTGTGTGTGTGTGTGTGTGTGTGTGTGTGTGTGTGTGTGTGTGTGTGTGTGTGTGTGTGTGTGTGTGTGTGTGTGTGTGTGTCTCTGCTTATTTGTTGTATGACTCTGTCGTGTGTGTGTGTGTACATGTGTCTGATTGATTCCCTCTTAGTGTGTGTGTGTTTGTGTATGTCTGTGATAGTCTCTCTCTTGGCCTGTGTGTGTGTGTGTGTGTGTGTGTGTGTGTGTGTGTGCGCGTGCTACAAACTAGAAGTACATGTCAGTAGAGTACTGCTAGTAGTATTTACGTAGTACATAAACATATTTCCAAATTGTTATTTACTTCTGGTGTGTGTGTGTGTGTGTGTGTGTGTGTGTGTGTGTGTGTGTGTGTGTGTGTGTGTGTGTGTGTGTGTGTGTGTGTGTGTGTGTGTGTGTGTGTGTGTGTGTGTGTCCTAACCCTCCATGAAGGCGACGGTAACCTCCACCTGAACATCACCTCGCCGGGGCCGGACCCCTCCCTGCAGGGGGCCATCGAGCCCTTCGTGTACGGCTGGACGGCAGGGGTCCGGGGCAGCGTGAGCGCCGAGCACGGCCTGGGCCTGAAGAAGAGGAACTACATCTACTACAGCAAGCCCCGACCCGCCGTGGCCCTCATGGGACACATCAAGACCCTGATGGACCCCCGGGGAATCCTCAACCCCTACAAGACCCTCCCCGACGACCTGGACTGAGGGGGGCTGTCTGCTGGGGGGTGGGGGGGGCTGGATGACGAGGGTCATGTGTGTACACGGAGGTGCAGACATATCTGTATTCATGTGGTATGCATTTGCCATATTGAAGACTTGATTGTATTTACTGGGTTCAGTGTGTGTGTGTGTGTGTGGGTGGGTGATGGCTGGTTTAAGCAGCCTCGCCTGGCCCAGTCTGTTTGGACTCTTGGGCTGGGTGAGGCTGCAGACCTGTTGCACGTTGAGTAATCAGTGTGAAACTTGTTTAAACCCGCCGCCGCCTGCACACAAACACGCACTCAAGGTGGAGCTCTCCTGCATGGCAGTGGAGCACCAGGTCATGGTCATTTACTGCAACTTCTACCATGAACCTGATTTCAACACCAACGCCCTGCTGTTTCCAGGAGCTCAGAAAGGCCAACTAGGTGCAGCGACCTTGTAAGGAGGAAGGGTTTTAAGGTGCAATCAATTGTATGTATTTTTACAGACACTCCAAATTGTAGCTTGATCTGTTCCCCTCAAGATTATAATCATTTGTGAATCCATAGCTCATCGACTGTAGATCAAGGTGGAGTTGTAATCCGTTTGTACTACCTCTACTAGAGCCGATGGTTTAACCATCGTGACGGCTTTAGAAACCTGAAAGTGTGCAACAACATGTAACAGTGCAGTAAATGTTTTATTACATATAAAAAAAAAGTCAAAGCAACAACACAGCGGACGTCTTGTGAACTTTATCTGGAAGCCGTCGGTGTGAACGTCGGGTAGAGCGGGGTCGTCTGGAGACCACGCCCGTACTGCAAGGCATGATGGGAGAAAAGGGACGCGGGCGACAGGTGCCCTGACGGACATATTCTCCTTTCCTGGCTCCTCACCTCCTGTTCCCTCGGCAGTAGACGGCAGGAAACATACATAGCAGCTCTTGGTAATGATGTGACGGATGATTTCTATATCATTATACTGTTAATATAATAACTATAATAATAATAGTATTTTGCCGGTCCTTCCATCCACTAGACCGCCCAGAGAAGCAGAGATCTGTACATGGCGTCTCTTCCAAATCGGCCAACGTGTTCAGTGCGTGTTTCCCTACTTTACGACTTCATTATTTATAGCTAATTAATAGCTCGATGTAGAGTATTCCCAAGTGTACAGTCCCTTAAACACAGGCAACAAACCAGGAGTACATATCAGTAGTGTGCTGCTAGTAGTAGTATACGTAGTACATAAACATATTTCAAAATTGTACTTTGATTCTGGTGTGTGTGTGTGTGTGTGTGTTCGATAAGGCTAAAACAGTTGACCTGATTGTCTTTGAGCGGGATATCCCGACAGCATGTGAAATAAAAAAAAAAACATAAAAGAAAGGAGGATACTTGAAGAAAATCCCTTTTAGTGCCGAGCGTGTGTGTGTGTGTTCTCGTAGAGTTCAGACCAGAGCGGTCTCGTTACGGACAGAGATCCTGGTCTTCAGGCTGAGGTCGCAGTTCACCGTCTGGGTCAGAGCAGGCGGGGGGGGGGGGCCGGGGTCCCACGGCGACGGCTGGTTCCTCAGACAGGGCTCCCAGTTCTCCCAGTTCTCCCAGCTTCAGGTCGATACGTCAAGGGGGAGAGGAAGCTGGGGAGGAACGACGAGAGCAGGACGGATCACTAGACGTTCCCCTCTCCTGGTCCGCCGACCACCTATCCAACGCCACTGTGGCCTCCTCTTTCTCCCTGGTCACCTCTCCCTCCTCTCCTCTCCTCAGGAGTCCTTGCCCTTCTCCAGGGAGCCGTGGATCTTGTCCAGGGTCTTCTTGATGCGCAGCGCGGTGAGCCGGGCCGACGGATTCTGGTACCAACACTCCTTCATCAGCTTCACCAGCGCCGACAGCGTCTGAGCGACGGAGAGAGAGAGACTACAGGTGACCATGTGACTCGTGTGCCTCCTACTGAAGTCTCCAGGTGACCATGTGATCGACCCATCAGAGCATGAGGATGGTACAAGGCTGATCTACGCCGGTCTACCAGGGGCCTTCATTTGTATTTCTTTATACCATGTGTGTGTGAGACCAGCTGTTGTAGTGATTAAACCTGTACGAGGGGACTAGGGGGACATTAACAAAGTCTTCTAACACCTAAGCTAACAATCTGTAACATAGTACCTAAACTAACCTAGTACCTAAAATAGGCATGTCTAACCTAGTATCTAAACTAACCTAGTACCTAAACTAACGATCTCTAACCTGGTACCTAAACTAACCATCTCTAACTTAACCATCCCTAACCTAGGAAACCTTCCTTTAACGATCTGCCTCAGCTAACCACTACTTCTGATGAACCATCCTTAACCTTGAAGCAAAAGAACCGTTGAGCTAAAGCGTCCCTTTACCTTCTCCGGTCTTGAATGTCTCTAATCCTCAAGGGCTTCTGAGAAGCATTCCATAACATTCAACACTCGTTGCTTCAAAATAGAAAATATGTTTGTTAAAGGGGACTTATTATACCACCAGGTGTGAGTGTGATTAGCCTTACAAGCCGTTTCGAAAATCTGCATAATATGACATCACTAGTGGGTGTGTCCACCTAGATCTGTGCTGGATTGATCTATCTACCAGTAGACTGAAGTAAACATTGCTCATCTATCCAGCACAGATCTAGGTGGACACACCCACTAGTGATGTCATATTAGGCAGATTTTCGAAACGGCTTGTAAGGCTAATCACACTCACACCTGGTGGTGTAATAAGTCCCCTTTAACTGCCCCCGGGTCCGTCCGCTTCAGTTCTCACTAAAGTTGTGTTACTCACGGGGTCGGAGAACCAGCGGTTGGGGACGAAGGGGCGCTGCTGCTCCACACACACCACCCTCCTCATGTCCTCGAAGCTGGGGTCGCTGGGCACCTGGTCGTAGAATGGGGGCCCGTACTCCTCCACCAGGCCTGGAACACAGGGAGGGGGGGGGGGGGGGGGGGTTAGAGGCCTGGGACACCGGGGAGTTATGGTGGGTTCAAGATGCCTCGTGGAACACTCACAAGAGTTGAAAAATGGGAAATTTCCAAAGAGGCTAACGTAGCTAACAAAGGCAATGACTAGCCAATGACTCACGACGACAAACGGGAAATGCTGCAAGCCAGGAAATTACGTCACAAGAGCCCCCCATGCGGGTGGTGTACGATGCATCTTGAAAACACCATTAGACAAGAACCATGTTCGGCTAGATACATGGAACACAGGGGAGTTAAACCAGAACCACGTTGGGCGAGATACCTGGAACACAGGGGAGTTAAACCAGAACCATGTTGGGCGAGATACGTGGAACACAGGGGAGTTAAACCAGAACCATGTTCGGCTAGATACATGGAACACAGCATAGTTAAACCAGAACCATGTTGGGCTAGGTACATGGAACACAGGGGAGTTAAACCAGAACCATGTTGGGCTAGATACATGGAACACAGGGGAGTTAAACCAGAACCATGTTGGGCTAGATACATGGAACACAGGGGAGTTAAACCAGAACCATGTTGGGCTAGATACATGGAACACAGCATAGTTAAACCAGAACCATGTTGGGCTAGATACATGGAACACAGCATAGTTAAACCAGAACCATGTTGGGCTAGATACATGGAACACAGCATAGTTAAACCAGAACCATGTTGGGCTAGATACATGGAACACAGCATAGTTAAACCAGAACCATGTTGGGCTAGATACATAGAACACAGGGGAGTTAAACCAGAACCATGTTGGGCTAGATACATGGAACACAGGGGAGTTAAACCAGAACCATGTTGGGCAAGATACATGGAACACAGCATAGTTAAACCAGAACCATGTTGGGCTAGATACAAGGAACACAGGGGAGTTAAACCAGAACCATGTTGGGCTAGATACGTGGAACACAGGGGAGTTAAACCAGAACCATGTTGGGCTAGATACGTGGAACACAGGGGAGTTAAACCAGAACCATGTTGGGCTAGATACAAGGAACACAGGGGAGTTAAACCAGAACCATGTTGGGCTAGATACAAGGAACACAGGGGAGTTAAACCAGAACCATGTTGGGCTAGATACATGGAACACAGGGGAGTTAAACCAGAACCATGTTGGGCTAGATACATGGAACACAGGGGAGTTAAACCAGAACCATGTTGGGCTAGATACATGGAACACAGGGGAGTTAAACCAGAACCATGTTGGGCTAGATACATGGAACAGATTTAGACCAGAACCATGGAGCCCCTTCATTAAACTATGTAGAGCGATCCATGAAGGCGCTCCGTGAAGGCGGTGCCCACCGTTGCTGTAGGTCCTCCTGGCGATCTCCCACAGCACCAGGCCGAAGGCCCAGATGTCCACCCTCTTGTAGGCGTCGAAGCAGTCCGTCTGGATGCTGTCGTCCAGCACCTCGGGGGCCATGTAGCGCTTGGTGCCCACCTTGGGGTTGTTCCCCACGTCCAGCAGGTTGTCCGCCTGGGAGTGGGTCACGGCCAGCCCTGGTGGGAGGGGGGACCGGGGGGGGGGGGGGGGGGTTCAGTACAGCTCGCGTTTCTTCATCAAAAGTATCGTCATTTAATTACAAAGATGTCTAAGCGCAGTTAACGAGAGCGTTGAGTAATAGAGTAGCATAAAAATATGTTGAGGTTTGCATAAGATAATGGTCTCTAATGGTTATGTGTTCAGTGTTACAACTTATGTCATTTATGAGCGGATTAAGCATCTACCGAAGTACCTTGCTCAAGACTCCCTGTAGCCGAACAACGGCAGTTGGAGTCAAACCTTCCCTCCCTGAAACATGTTAGTGTCTGAAACAGTATTGAGTGTATCGTTCAATGAGATGGCTCTACATGCAGGCCAAGGGAAGCCTCTAGTGAAATGGTTCATGAAGGGGAGGTTCTGACCAGGTCAGTCTAGATAACGGGGAGGTCCTGACCCAGGGTAGTCTAATGGTTGGTTAAGGGGCGGTTCTGACCCAGGTTAGTCTAGTGTAATGCTATGTTAAAGGGGAGGTTCTGACCCAGGTTAGTCTAGTGGTTGGTTAAGGGCGGTTTCTGACCCAGTTTAGTCTTGTGTAATGCTTTGTTAAAGGCGAGGTTCTGACCCAGGTTAGTCTAATGGTTGGTTAAGGGGCGGTTCTGACCCAGTTTAGTCTTGTGTAATGCTTTGTTAAAGGGGAGGTTCTGACCCAGGTTAGTCTAATGGTTGGTTAAGGGGCGGTTCTGACCCAGTTTAGTCTAGTGTAATGCTTTGTTAAAGGGGAGGTTCTGACCCAGGTTAGTCTAATGGTTGGTTAAGGGGCGGTTCTGACCCAGTTTAGTCTAGTGTAATGCTTTGTTAAAGGGGAGGTTCTGACCCAGGTTAGTCTAATGGTTGGTTAAGGGGCGGTTCTGACCCAGTTTAGTCTAGTGTAATGCTTTGTTAAAGGGGAGGTTCTGACCCAGGTTAGTCTAATGGTTGGTTAAGGGGCGGTTCTGACCCAGTTTAGTCTAGTGTAATGCTTTGTTAAAGGGGAGGTTCTGACCCAGGTTAGTCTAATGGTTGGTTAAGGGGCGGTTCTGACCCAGTTTAGTCTAGTGTAATGCTTTGTTAAAGGGGAGGTTCTGACCCAGGTTAGTCTAATGGTTGGTTAAGGGGCGGTTCTGACCCAGTTTAGTCTAGTGTAATGCTTTGTTAAAGGGGAGGTTCTGACCCAGGTTAGTCTAATGGTTGGTTAAGGGCGGTTTCTGACCCAGTTTAGTCTAGTGTAATGCTTTGTTAAAGGGGAGGTCCTGACCCAGGTTAGTCTAGTGTAATGCTTTGTTAAAGGGGCGGTTCTGACCCAGTTTAGTCTAGTGTAATGCTTTGTTAAAGGGGCGGTTCTGACCCAGTTTAGTCTAGTGTAATGCTTTGTTAAAGGGGCGGTTCTGACCCAGTTTAGTCTAGTGTAATGCTTTGTTAAAGGGGCGGTTCTGACCCAGTTTAGTCTAGTGTAATGCTTTGTTAAAGGGGCGGTTCTGACCCAGTTTAGTCTAGTGTAATGCTTTGTTAAAGGGGAGGTTCTGACCCAGGTTAGTCTAATGGTTGGTTAAGGGCGGTTTCTGACCCAGTTTAGTCTTGTGTAATGCTTTGTTAAAGGGGAGGTTCTGACCCAGGTCGGCGATGCAGCAGCGCAGCTCCTTGGTCACCAGGATGTTCTTGCTCTTGAGGTCGCGGTGGGCGATGGCCGGCTTCCCCTCGGCGCCGAAGATCTCGGTGTGAAGGTGCACCAGGCCGCTGGCCACCGACGCCGCCATGGCCAGGCCCTCGCTCGTCTCCACGGCGACGCGCTGCAGGTAGTCGTACAGCGAGCCGTTGTCGTGGTAATGGGTGATCAGCCACAGCTGGGTGCTGGAGTTACGGGAGGTCATGTCAGACGCCATGAAGCCTGTAAGGGGAGGAGATGAAGGAGAAGAGGAGGAAGAGGAGGAGAGGAGGAGGAGATGAAGAGAGGAGGAGGAGGAGATGAAGGAGAGGAGGAGATGAAGAGAGGAGGAGGAGATGAAGGAGAAGAGGAGGAAGAGGAGGAAGAGGAGGAGGAAGAGGAGGAGAGGAGGAGATGAAGAGAGGAGGAGGAGATGAAGGAGAAGAGGAGGAAGAGGAGGAGAAGAGGAGGAGATGAAGGAGAGGAGGAGGAGATGAAGGAGAGGAGGAGGAGGAGATGAAGAGAGGAGGAGATGAAGGAGAGGAGGAGGAGGAGATGAAGGAGAGGAGGAGATGAAGAGAGGAGGAGATGAAGAGAGGAGGAGATGAAGGAGAGGAGGAGATGAAGAGAGGAGGAGGAGATGAAGAGAGGAGGAGGAGATGAAGAGAGGAGGAGGAGGAGATGAAGAGAGGAGGAGGAGATGAAGGAGGAGATGAAGGAGTAGAGGAGGAGATGAAGAGAGGAGGAGATGAGGGAGAAGAGATAAAGGAGAAGAAGAAGAGGAGGTGAAGGAGGAGGAGATGAAGGAAAGAGGAGAAGGAGATGAGGGAGAATAAAAGGAGAGGAGGAGGTCCGATAGTCTCAATTCCATGTTACTAATCTTTTAAACACGGAATGTCATATTATGCAAGGCAGAGAAAATGGTAAGCTTTGTTGCATTTTGGACTTCATGGTCTCCTGTCTGAGACCAGACCTTCATGGTATCTTCTCTGAGACCTTCTCTGCTGCTGGTCCCACTCACCCAGGATGTTCTCGTGGCGGAGCAGCACTGTGTTGTAGATCTCTGTCTCTCTGAACCAGGACTTCTCGTCCCTGGAGGAGAAGATCTTCACCGCCACGTTCTCCCCCTGCCACTGGCCCCGCCACACCTCCCCATACCTCCCCTTACCTTGGGGAGGGAGGGGGGGGGGGGGGGAGAGAGGAAAACCACATCAAGTCATAAAGCAAAGACAGCATTGCTGGACCCCGTTTCGTGAGTCTTCATTTCTGCCCTGTCCCAGGAACAGTCGAGTGCATCAAGTATTTACTCCCTTCTGTGTCAACCCTTTGGATATTTAACCTCTTCTCATGGCAAACCGTGTTGTTTACCTTGCAAATCTTTACATTAACTGTAAATAGTAGAAGCTACTATATTCACACATACACACATACGCACACCGCTGAACAACGACAGTTTCTTGTCTCACCACTGGTTGAAATGAGATGGGGGGGGGGGGGGGGAATGGCGATTTACATCTGCACTCCGACGACACTCGACTCGAGGTCTGTTTATGTCACGTCGCCTAGCAACCTCGTCGGGTGTGGTCCTTGTACACACCTACACACTCCATCAGGCTAATCTGCCTGGCCACCGTTCTCTGGACCAGGAAGGGAAGACCGGAGCCCGAGCCCGACGTACAGGAGTGGTCCAGTAAGTCCTGGGAGGGGGGGTGAAGACCTCCGGTCAATCAAAGGAGAACCCAACCCCAACATCACCTCTGGTTTTGGAATGCATTGTTCGAGGACCCGCTCTCCGGCTTACACCCTATGCTACCGCATGAGTAACCTCGGAATGGCTCATTTCAGGGCCCATTTCAGAATAAAAGCGTGCTTACTGCCAGAGTGCTGTCCCCCAGGTTGGAGGTGATGAGGCCGTCCACGGCGCCCTGCTCCGTGTCAAACTCCTGCAGCCTGTGCAGGCGACCGTGGTGCAGCCTCCTGCAGGCCAGCACCGACCCCACGGCCAGGAGCACCAGCACCCCCACCGGGCCCAGCACCAGCAGGGCCACGGTGCGCACGCGGTACCGCACCGACTCCCCCTCCGGGGCTGTAGGGGGGGGGGGGGGGGGGGGGGGGGGGGGGGGGGGGGGGGGGGGGGGGGGGAGAGGGACATGGGGGGTCAGGGGGGAGGGAGGAGGAGGAGTGGTCATCTGAGGACTTTAACTGGGATACATTAAGAGGGAGTAGATGGGCTGATTTAAATATGTAGATGAGTGGAAGGTGCTGGGAGGATATCTGTTTGATTGATGGGGCCTGCCCCTGTGTGAGCCAATTAGGTGTCAGACTGCTCGCCGCCCCATGTCTGACCAATCAGGGGTGCTCTACAGTGATTGGTTCGGGGGACGTGTCTCCCCGGTTAATAGCAGGTGTGAGATAGGGAGGGAGGGAGGGAGGAGAAAGGGATCTGACGTTTGTTTGTGGATGTTGGGAAGCCAAATATTGCTCTCTGGCCCTTCTCTGCTCTCCAAGACCCCTCAATCTGAGCTCCAGTCCCCTGCTGGGAGAGCAGCTCGCTGGGTCAGCGTTAGGGTTAGGGCTCCCTGGGTCAGGGTTAGGGTTCGCTCGGTCAGGGTTAGGGGTTAGGGCTCGCTCGGTCAGGGTTAGGGTTCGCTCGGTCAGGGTTAGGGGTTAGGGCTCGCTCGGTCAGGGTTAGGGTTCGCTCGGTCAGGGTTAGGGCTCGCTGGGTCACCTGACAGCAGCAGGGTCATCATGGAGCGGCGCGTCACGTTGCCGTTGCACATGTCCTGGGCGCAGCAGGCGATGGCCTGGTGGAGCGAGGGCGGCGTGAAGCAGTGCAGCTCGATCTTCTCCCGCTCCTCGAAGCAGCCCTGGTGCAGCTCCACCGGCCCCCCCGGCCCCCTGCTCCCCGCCGGACCCCCGCTTCACCGACGAGAAGCAGCGGCGGCCGTGACACTGGCTGGTCTGGAGGCACTCGGGGCTGTCGCACACGCACACCAGCTGTCCGTCTGCGCACACACACACGCACACAGACACCCCCACGCAGAGACACACAGCCAGAGACACACACACACACACACACACACACACACACACACACACACACACACACACACACACACACAGAGAGTCAGGACGAAGCTGGCCTAGCTGTTGTATAAATGGAGCTAGATGGAATAGGATAACAGACAACCAAGAAACAGGCCTTGTTGTGTCTTCCACTATGAACTCTGTGAGTTAGGGATCGGATTTCTCCCGTTTGTTGAGGACAAATTGCTGTGGAGTGCCCTCGAGACAAATCTGTTTTTGCATTACTGACAAATTCAGAAATGCATCTACCAATCAGGAGTCAGGTTCGCTAAAGCCTATATGATCAAAATGGTCAAATCAATGTGTCTCCGCAGCATTTTGTATCAATAAGTATATATATCGTCCAACTATCAATCATTACAATCAGTGTTGCATTAGGGATGGGCATATTTATCAATTAGTGGTACCCTTGATTACACCCGCCAGCAGTGATGCTGCATGATCACACGCTATAGCGTAAAGCCGTGTACTTGAATCTGGACCGTGTTTAACATGTACCTGTTCCCTCGGAGATGGACTGAACGGCCTTCAGCAGAACCATGAGGAGCAGCCGGACCCCGATCTGATCCATGATGCGGTGCGCTGCGTGCGGGATACCGGGAGATGGCGGAGTTAGAGGAGACGGATCCAACGGGAATGTACATGTTGTTGTAATTACATTAGCAGCCTAATGGTCCCTAATTCATGTACATGTCTTCCAACAGCGATAACAACCGGGAGGAGGAGGGCAGTGAGGGGGGGAAACCACTCTAGTCCACCACGGTCGTGTGCAAAAGGGTTATTACATTGAATACAGACGATGATAGTGCATCCATCTCAAAAACATCTATTTGTGTTGGCGACGCTCAAGACTGACTTAGCAAAGACAAACAGAAAATATGTGGCATCAGCTTTAAACATTGATCCAAACAAATGATATGGCATCCAGGTGGTCCAGGGATGACATGGCTACAAGCCAACTACATTAAATGATGTCCGATTTAGAGAGACATCCCGAAGAGGCGCAATGGCGTTCTGCGATTTCTTCTTGTTCACCAAGTGTTCTCCTTCAGGCGGAGAACGGGACAGAGATCAGCGGTAGAAGAAGCCATCATGGCCCGGACAACATGGCCCGGACAGCGAGCCGTTTTACGGCCGGGGCGCCGCCGCCTCTCCGGCGCCAGACAGCCCGTCTCCCCGTAGCTGCTGGCTACAGACTAGCCGGCTGGCAACAACACGTTTCTCATCTTTAGAACCAAACTAAGTACGAATCTTCTTACCTGGCACAGTCGTCCTGTGGTATTTAACTCATTCTCCCTGTATTTGTTGACAGTATGTTTGGAATAGGCGTGCGGATAAGAGACAGCCGACAGGGAGCCACAGCCCTGCACACCCACTGGCTGGTGGGGTGGGTTTTTCTTTTTTCAAAACTTTATTATACCCACGAAACGAACAGCGCTCACACAAAAACACGACAGGCAGGCTACAGAATGTAAAATAAGCAGAACATAATAGAAAATGACCAAGGATCTATGCAGTGGTTCGCACGTTTACTTCAATGTTTTTTTGTATGCTGTTAATTTAAGATTTATATAAAAATAATGAGAACAGAAAAACAAAACGCAACCCCATAAAATAAAACACAGAATTAAAATCAACAAAAAATATTACAAATATGAATTTGCCATTTGTGTGTATGTTTGTGTGCGCGCGTGTGCATGCGTATGTGCGGGTGTGGGGGTATTTGTGTGTGTTCGCGCGTGCGTGTGTGTGCATGCAATAGGATAATGTCAGCATTTGCTCAAGTTTATGTGTGCCAGGTTTTTTCTTTTTTTTTATAAACGTGTGCATGTACATGCGTGTATTTGTCTGTTTGCGTGTATGTGCGTGTGTGCGTATGTGCGCATTTATGTGTGTGTGTGTGTGTGTGTGTGTGTGTGTGTGTGTGTGTGTGTGTGTCTGTCTGTCTACCTGTGTGTCCACGCCTGCTACGTGCCCGTGTCACATATCACCAGTAGGAGCAGGAGATGGATCAGAGAGCAGGTTCAGCTCCCTCCCAGCGGGTCCCATGGTCCCGGGAACAAACCCCTGGCTGTTCGCCGTCCCGGAGCTCTGTGGTCCAGTGGGCCGGAGCAGGGGGCCGGAGTATCCAGTCTCCCCAGCAAAGAGAGCCGTTGTCTGCAGAGGGTTTTAATTAAGGACCCCTGGAGGTCAGTGAGGAGAGCCAGGTGACCCGGGGTGCCCTTCCACCCGGGGAGCTGGATCTCCTGGGGATAATGGAGGCAGGAAATGCGACCGGCCGAACTTGAGACGGAGGAAGGATTATCCACCCAGACGCTCTTAGGCCTAGGAGGAGGAGGAGGAGGAGGAGGAGGAGGAGGAGGAGAATAATGTAGTGTTTTCTTCTTTAGTCATCCATCTTATATACCTGCCTTACATTTCCCCCTCCTCCTCCCTCCACACACACACACACACACCACTCCTGCTCACACTTTCTCTCTCTCTCTCTCTCTCTCTCTCTCTCTCTCTCTCTCTCTCTCTCTCTCTCTCTCTCTCTCTATCGCTCTTTCTTTCTTTCTTTCTCTCTCTCTCTCTCTCTTTCTCTCTCTCCTACCTCCCCCCTTTCCGCTCCTCTCTCCCCCACCAATGCCAGGTTATAAAAAGGGGTAGGGGCTGAACAGGTGTTTTTTCCCCCCCTACCTTGAACCAGAAGAGAGAGAGAAGATCCAACCTGAGGTTTCTAACCCGTCAACATGGAGCATTTGGACACCAGACTCACCGGTCTTCTTCTCCTGCTGTCCGTCGTTCCATTCTCAACCCAGAAGAGCTCAGGTAACCCACCATACCCTCACACTATTCAAGGTAGGTAGGTAGATAGATGGATAGATAGATACTAGATAGATAGATAGATAGATAGATAGATAGATAGATAGATAGATAGATAGATAGATAGATAGATACATAGATAGATAGATAGATAGATAGATACATAGATAGTGTCGTTTACATAGTAAAGGACTAATCCAAGGTTGTTGGCTTTTTAAACCAACAATTAAAACCTTATTTTTTAGATGTTTGTGTAAAAGCCTGATGGATTGTGGAATGAATGACTGTCTTGTCCTATTTTTGGAGAGGGCTGGGTATCGAAACCTGCTACCTGAGGGTAATGGTTCAAAGGTGATGAACTAGAACTAGAACCAGAACTATCTCTGGGCTCTTTTTACAGACCAGCCTGGACGGAAGAATGTAGCTCTCTGGTTTGAGGTGCCCTGGTTTGCTCAGATTTGAGAATAACTTATAAAGATCTGATCACAACCTAACATCTGTTAAATGGCCCATCTCCTGGTCATCGCCAGCAATAATCCTCAGATTAATTATTGTGTCTTACCTTTCTTCTTTGTTTCAACGTGTTTCATTTTAGATGCTCATTACATTTTTATTAATTCCATCAAATTCTAGTAATACTAGATCTTCTCTTTTGTGTACATGGGCTATCTCTTTGTTTCTTCTGCATTGTCTGCCACTTCAAACACAAAGGTGCCATAAGCATTTTAATAACTTTTTATCATATTAAAATACATGCAGAAATTCATACGTACTATTACTACTATTAGTAGTGTCATATATTCTTCACTATTTTGAATAGTTAAAAAAATAAAATGTATCTGTATAATAATAATTGAGGCTGTGTCCTAAATACAAATTTTACGTGATGAAATCCAAAGTGTAGTTTCTAAGCGGTTCTGTCGTCTCCTGCATTCACCTGATTTGTAGTT
>NC_044052.1:17801403-17816403 GCF_902167405.1 Gadus morhua
TGTATTATTAGCCCAGGCTGTACTTGAAAGCGCCTTACACGGCCGCCCCCCCCCCCCCCCCCCCCCCCCCCCCCCCCCCCCCCACCCCACCGCCCGTCTTGGGGGATGCCCGTAATTGCTCCACGCGTGACGATAAGCAATCTCTCTCTCTCCGCCGAAGGTCCTCTTATGACCGCTCGGGCGTTCTCAAGTTCTGAGGCGAACTTTCTGCTCATGACAGCCTTTAAGGACTGCGCTGGTTTCTGTAACCCCCTTAAGGTTCTCTTTAACGTTGGTTAAAACCCCTTAGGGTTCTCTTTGCCATTGGTGAAACCCCCTTAAGGTTCTCTTATACATTGGTGAAACCCCCTTAAGGTTCTCTTTGCCATTGGTGAAACCCCCTTAAGGTTCTCTTTAACGTTGGTGAAACCCCCTTAAGGTTCTCTTTAAGGTTCCATTGGTGAAACCCCCTTAAGGTTCTCTTTAACGTTGGTGAAACCCCCTTAAGGTTCTCTTTAAGGTTCCATTGGTGAAACCCCCTTAAGGTTCTCTTTAACGTTGGTGAAACCCCCTTAAGGTTCTCTTTAAGGTTCCATTGGTGAAACCCCCTTAAGGTTCTCTTTAACGTTGGTGAAACCCCCTTAAGGTTCTCTTTAAGGTTCCATTGGTGAAACCCCCTTAAGGTTCTCTTTAACGTTGGTGAAACCCCCTTAAGGTTCTCTTTAACATTGGTGAAACCCCCTTAGGATTTTCTTTAACGTTGGTGAACCCCCCTTAGGGTTCTCTTTAAGGTTCTGCATGTATATACCCTGTTAGGGTTCTCTTCGTTGTACCACCTGATGCTGGCCATCGGATTGTACCACTAAACCGACTGATGCTAGTGATCGGACTGTACCACTAAACCGACTGATGCTGGTCATCGACTGAGCCATTAAACTGACTAACGATTGTCATCTGACTCTACCACTAAATTGGCTGATGATAGTCATCGGACTGTACCACTAAACTGACTGGTGCTAGTGATCAGACTGTACCATTAAACTGGCTGATGATTGTCATCTGACTGTACCACTAAACTGACTGATGATAGTCATCGGACTGTACCACTAAATGGACTGATGCTGACCATCGGACTGTACCACTGAATGGACTGATGCTGGCCATCGGACTGTACCACTAAAGTGACTGATACTGGTCATCGGACTTTACCACTAAATGGAGTGATGCTGGCCATCGGACTGTACCACTAAATGGAGTGATGCTGGCCATCGGCTAAAGAGTGGATGTGAGGAGTAATCTTGATCCAAGCTAATAGAGCTGTGGTGTTCCAGCTAATAGCTGCTCCCTCCCTGCGGTGGGATTACGCTGTTCAGAGTCTAATGTGTGCTAATCCTCTTTGTGTGTGCTTATTACTTGGTATCAATCTACTTGGAGCACAGGCTTCGGTTATTATGATCCCCGTAGTGCACCTGGTCTTCAGAAACGTGAGGTTCAGGTCTATCCAGGGAGAGGGATGGAGACGACAGTCACTTATGAAACGACTCTCGATATCTCGGCCGATTCAGCCGCACTTATCCAACTTTTTAAAAAAGCGTATCTTTTCATCCCCAAACTTGCGTCTAATCGACCAGCCCTACACGGCTCCACACTAGCTTAGCCCAACTTAGAAAAAATGATATCTTAATAATAACTTTAATCTGAATTATGCCAGTGCTGCAACAATAGCCGATGAAACGGCCGGGGGTTAAGTGTTCCGGAATGATCCCGATTCCCAGCTGGGTAGCTGCCTTTCTCCTCCTCTTTCCTCCTCCTCCTCCTCCTCCTCCGCCTCCTCCTCCGCTCATCTTCGTCGTGCCTTTTCAAATTGCGTTGACGTGACTTTGTGATAACCCGATACTGCGAACAGAACAAGGCTAATGATGAGTGTTTAAGCTCCTTTTTGTAATGAACTAACTTGGACTTTCTTCCATTTCCCTCACCCCCCCCCCCCCCCCCCCCCCCCCCTCCCTGGACACAAGCTGCAGTCCTTGAACTTCAGACGGACTGAAAAGGCTTGTATATTTATTTATATTTTATCTACTGAACTGTACTGAAATGTTGGAATCGAGAGGTAACGTGTTTTCATGTGGAGCGATGGCGGCTTTTTCCTTCAGCATCAAGCATCAATCTAAATATACATATAATATGTATATATAGGCCGATATATATATATATATATATATATATATATATATATATATATATATATATATATATATATATATATATGCATTAAACCCTAGCCAATGGAAGTAACCCATTACAATAAAGCCAGTGGAGCTCATGGGGAATCCAGCATTACTTTGGTAAACTCTCCTAATTAGCCCAAACTCTTCAGGCTTCAGCAAGATTTTCTATCGGCCCCTTGAGTTAACATCATCATCAGCTAGGGCTAAACCTGCGGCCAGTCGTTCCCCGTCCTCCCAGTGAGCTGAGGCCTGTATCCATAGGAACAGGAGACACAGTCTACTAGCAAACGCTGCTGTTCCCCATCCTAGAAGAAACATTATCATAATCCTAAATCTGTGTTTGGGGCAGAAACTGACATTTTCTCCGCCGTAGAATCCCCTGTTTACAACAAGCAGCGTGTGTATTCCGCCCCGGGGCTGCGATGGGCTCCGCGTCGTGCCCATATTTCCCATGATACTCCGTATTATTGCAGTCATCTCCGTCTGACAACATTATCATTACTCAGCTGTCAGCGCCTCCCCTCCGCACGTCCGTCACTCCGGGGCAGGCGACCTCCCGGAGCTGGCGCCGACTCGCTCACTCTGAGGTATGATCTCCGCTCTCTGCCTCCATCCGTCCCGCTCCCTGGTGCGTCTCGCCCCCCCCCCCCCCCCCCCCCCCCCCCCCCCGCACTGTTTGCCTTCCCCCCTCTTGTGTTTCTACTGAATGGGTTTGTTTGCCTCCTCCGCCCCCCTGTCGGTTTAATTGAATGCGGCAGTTGTCTCCGTTTTAATTTCGGAGCGCACTAATGTCATTAATAATGTATGGGTATTCTAATTAGAATCTGCCCCCAGTCACTTGACAGTGTACACACGATTGATCATCTGTTAATTAAGTTTTAAATATCATTGACGGCGGGGAAGAGGATCTGAAGCGAGTATGAAAATTATTGCCGAGACGTTCCCACGCAACCCGTTCAAGCGGAGCGCGCCTGGACGCAATCAACAACACAGACACACACTCACTCAAAGTTTCAAACCCTCCATTCTTTGACTGTGTTGTACCCTCCGGTGTTCGTGCAATCAAAAGCGATTTATTGGACGTTTTTATCCAAAGCGACTTACCATAAGTACATCTGCCAGAAGAAAGAGAAACAGTAATATGTCGCCGTTGACGTTGATACAGAAAGGATGTTCATAGAACCACGTGCCAAGCACTCACAATCGCTAGGTTAACCCATTTCCCCGTATACAACAAAGATAGCTAGGATCAGACGCTGCAACATGCTAAGTGCTATTTTTTAGTGCCAGGACGTACAACTTAAAATAAGTGCCTATTTTAAGAGCCGGGACGTTCAATAAGTGCATAAGAAGGGTGTGTAGTCAAAGGGAGATCCCCTGCACTACTTATAGCGTTGTCTGCAAACCTTCCAATAGACCGGCTTCAACATCCTCACCTTGTGTCCTCGTCTGTAGGAGCCCAGTAAGAGTCAGCAAGATGGAGTGTGGCAGCCGGCACGGTGGCGTGTAGCATGCAATCCCTTACAATGAGGTGTCCATGGCCATGACACCACAGAGACTGTCACCCTCCTTTGACTAAAGCAGCATGGGATGGCTGGGCATCCACCGTTACTCATGGTTTTTAGGTGGCACTTGTTAGTACGAGGGGTCTTCCGGCGGAGTGTGAAGCCGGCCTCCCCAGGTGCTCTAGCGTGTAATTAGCAGCATTTTGTCAGCGCCATCCATCAGCACACAAGTGCACAGAGCATTAGCATAGAGGCACCGCGACGCCATTCACGTCCTCAACATAACCAGGGCCGGTGTGTGACTCGGATCACAACGGGGATTCGAGTGCAGGTCCGCACACACATGCAAGCGAACACAAACGCACAAACATTGCACAGTGCATTATGGCGTATATGCTTGTACCCATACACATTAATGCAACACATATCTTCGTCCCTGCAGGCACTGTGAGCTGGAACAGGCAAGGCGTGTGTGTGTGTGGGGGGGGGGGGGGGGACAAAGGGGGGGGGGGGGGGGCTTGGCTGGGCCTGGGGGCCGAGCCCAATGCATACCAAGCAGTCAAGTACAGATGGCAACCCGGAGCTAAACACTCCCAGAGGGCTGTGTTTGTGTGTGCCTGTGTGTGCGTGTGTGTGTGTGTGTGTGTGTGTGTGCGTCGGTGTGTCTGTGTGTGTGTTTGTTTGCGGTTGTGTGTGTCCATACAAATTCTTGCATGTGCTTGTGTGCACAGGTGCATCCTTGTGTGATTACATGCTTGTGTGTGTGTGTTTCCTTGTGTGTCTGTTGTTGTACATGTACGTGTTTGTGTGTGTTTCCTGATTTCCTGTTTTCGTGGAAATGCCTGTGTACCGGGTAAATCCATGTGCTTGTGTGTGTGTGTGTGTGTGTGTGTGCGTGCGTGTGCGCGTGCGCGTGTGTGTGTGTGTGTATAGATGTGTGAACAAAATGAAAAGGTTGAGTACTTCTTCTATGTCTTTGTCTCTTTCTTTCTCTCTCTCTCTCTCTCTCTCTCTCTCTCTCTCTCTCTCTCTCTCTCTCTCTCTCTCTCTCTCTCTCTCTCTCTCTCCCTCTCTCTCTCTCTCTCTCTCTGTCTCTCTACCCAGCAACATCCTTGAAAATCAATCACTTGAGTCCATTATGGATCAAACGGTGTTCTGGAAAACCATCGAAAGATGCCAAATTATCAGGAAATAAATATGCATGTGTTTGTATATTTCCAAACAACTCTCACTGCCAGCATTCAGTTTATTATTCTGGGGACAATCTCAGAGTGCTAAGCCCCCTATTGTAATGGTTTTCTGTTTTTTTTTTTTTATTGTTACACCTTCCCAGCCATAAATGCCATTTGGGAACCTCTCCACAGCGGTAGTGGGGGGGAAAGATAGCAACATGTACACCGACTGGACCAAAGGTGGTGCTATAGCAATTGTCTCAAAATGCAAACTTTAGACTGGCATTTACCCTTTAAACTACAGTCATGAACATATGTACACATATTATGAATCTCTCATCTCTTTATGATGCATAAATAGCCTAATAAAAACCCTTATTTGAAACATCATGCTCAAATTGGTCAAATCAGCTTTAAGGGGCTAAGTGGCAAGGTTACTATAGCATACTGGGCACTATAGAAATGGCTGTTTTGGGGAGCATATCTCCTGAGCCTTTACCTAAGGTCATGAAACTTTGTCAGAAAAACTGCTTGCAATTTAATTATATTTTATCTTTTCGTCTTTAGTCGTTTAGCCGATGCTTTGATCCAGATTTATAACCCCAGATTCACAGGGTTATAAATCAGACGGTTGACGCCATCTTGCTCACGATGCCTACAGCCAGGTTGTGTCTTGCAGTGTGTGTGTGAGGCAGTGTGTGTGTGTGTTAACATAACAACTCAACATGCTTTCATGTGAGCCCACGTTCAGACGTCTGGGAGCTGCAGCCAGCAATGATGAGATGATTGACATCACAACGGACATACTGTCGAAGCAGGGTGGGAAAATACTATTTTTTTTTCCGACCTGCCATAGGGCAAACATCATAGGGAAATATGAACTCCAAAGTGAAACTAGCTCTTATCGGCATGTCTATCACTCCATCTGCCAGCCTGTGTTTACTGTCAGTTTGGCACCGATCACGATGTTGTGGAGAGGAGGGATGAAGCAGGTCAGGGGAAGTCTGAGAGGGCAGAGAGGGATCCGGCCATGTTGTTCGTCTCTCCCTACGAGGGATGGCGTGATCCATGATGGAGCCAGTGCTGTTGTTCTTTCTTTAGAGGGAGCACGACTTCCATGGTTGAGTCACTGGTCGCGTGTACAGTCGTTCAATACACGCCCGGTTTCAGAGCAATGAATGGTCACAGTTACAGCTGGTAAACACATTGGATTGGGCTCTGGATGAATCAGCCTTTGGTAAAAACGAGCAACAAAAGGAAGATCTGTTCAGGAAAAACCCAGTCATACATTTATCATTGAATCATTTATCCTTTCCAGCCACGGAACTGAAACGAATTCAGAAAGTTGAATCACAAAAACCCTGCATTTCCTTCTCTCGGTGTATAAATGCTCTCAGGCAATCAATCGGTTGCTTAAATGATTTCCACATCCATCATTTTACATTCTAGATCCAACAGGTTTTCCACCTTGCCAAATAATGAGGTGTAATGCATTCATAATGTTGTTGACAGATCCATGCAGGTGGTGATTAGGCCTATGCAAGTAATTGGAGCATGAATCAACAAATACAAGCAGACTGTCCACAATGATGTCTGTTTTAGGCTTAGCTCTCTCTGTAGCCTACATTATGCTAATTCCAAGCTGTTATTTAGGGTCGGGGGGGAGGGGTATAAGCTGGCTGCTGATAGCTAATATGTGATTGCTTGTGATACAGCAATCAGAATCAGGTGTGTTGGAAGGAGAGGAGAATCTCAGGATGGTCTAGTGGTTTTCCAGCTGAAGGATCTGGGATTGAATAGCAATGTCTTCCGATACCCGTAGGCATCCTTGAGCAAGATGCCTTCAACCCTGCCTGTCCTTATTGACATGTGTCTGCAAAAATAAATTGCTTGTTAAGTCGATTTGGACACATTCACGTTTGTTGGATATTATTTGATTTATGTCAAGATTTTATTCATGCAAAAAAAAATTATGTTTGGTAATGATACCTGTTAAAATAATTAATCATTAAAATAAACAGCTCTTGAAACAGTTTGAAGTTCTTAGGGAATCGGGTTTCCTGCGCTGATTGTAGTGCAACCAGGTAAGGTCACCCTGGCAACGTGAAGTTACCGTCCCTGCCAGTAGGGGGGACTGTTGCTGTGGTAATGCTGTGCTGCACCTGAGTTGTTCCTGGTTGGTGCGTTTCGGCCCTCCTCTACTTTGCAATGCGTGAGAGGGGTGGTTTCACGTATGACAAAATAATTCTCGCAAATGCACATGTTGCTTGATAACAACTCATGGCATCCATATCAATAAGCGTGCCACTGTTTCAGCCTCCGTCCTTCTGGGTCAATGACACTTTCTGTTAACCAATTACTAAAGTGGCCGGAAGCTAAAAGACTGATGGAAAACAGGGAGTGTATTGACTCAGAACATCTGCTAGGCTTGCAAGTTCCAGGAAATATGCATTTTGTGCGTCTGTTTGTGTGTGTGTGTGTGTGTGTGTGTGTGTGTGTGTGTGTGTGTGTGTGTGTGTGTGTGTGTGTGTGTGTGTGTGTGTGTGTGTGTAAAACACAGAGAGTGAATAAGCAAGATTGGCTTTGAGTGCTTCATTAGCCAGGCTGTGTTTGTGTGCATTCTTGTGTGCATTTGTGTGTGTGATTGTGCATGAGCATGTGCGACACTGTTTGCACATGTGTCTAATGCCGCTTTTCCACTGCATGGTACCAGCTCGACACGACTCGACTCGACTCGACTCAGCTCGCCTTTTTTGCGTTTCCACCGCGAAAACATGGTATCTGGTACCTGAAGTGGCTGCTTTTTCTAGTACCGCCTCGCTCTAGGTTCCAAGCGGCTGAGCCGATGCTAAAAGGTGACGTCGGCAGACGGCCGGCCACTGATTGGCCAGAGAGTGTGACGAAGTCACGAGAGCGACATGGCAACCATGCTGGTAACAGCCATAGCAGCGCCGCAGCCAACATATTCCACTTCTTCAACATGCCAGCTAATAATACGAACACGAATACCATCGCATCGATGTTCTCCATTGTTGTTATGTGGATTCTGTCCATGTGTGGGTTACGTAGGTGTTGTTTGGGTCGCGTACAAAAATACGTCACGGCCCTTTCGCGCAGCCGACCCCGCCCACGTCCCGGAGGTACTATTTGCGGTGGAAAAGGACCCGCGCTGCTACCGTGTCGAGTCGTGTCGAGTCGTGTCGTGTCGAGTCGAGCTACATGTGCGGTGGAAAAGCGGCATAAGTGTGCATATGCATGTGCATATGCATGTGCACCTGCGTGTGTGTTTGTGTGTGTGTGTGTGTGTGTGTGTGTGTGTGTGTGTGTGTGTGTGTGTGTGTGTGTGTGTGTGTGTGTGTGTGTGTGTGTGTGCGTGCGTGCGTGCGTGCGTGCGTGCGTGCGTGCGTGCGTGCGTGCGTGCGTGCGTGCGTGCGTGCGTGCGTGCGTGCGTGCGTGCGTGCGTGCGTGCGTGCGTGCGTGCGTGCGTGCGTGCGTGCGTGCGTGCGTGCGTGCGTGCGTGCGTGCGTGCGTGCGTGCGTGCGTGCGTGCGTGCGTGCGTGCGTATGTGTGTGTGTGCGCTGGTGTGCATGCATGTGTGCAGGGCTTTGTGCTTGTATGTGTTTGGGACTGTTATCCTCTGTGATAACAGGGTGCTGGGTGCTGTGTTAGGAGCCAGGAGAGGTGGCGGTGGGGGGGGAGTTGTCCACATTGTGCTGAGTTGCATGGGAACAAGAAAACGACCTGCCTGTGTGGACTCAGGGGGAGAGGGCCAACCGGGTCGGACTGGAGACATCATAGACAGTACAACAACAAGATTAGGAATCTGTCCTCTCCCTCTCTCCCTCTCTCTCCCTCTCTCTCTCTCTCTCTCTCTCTCTCTCCCTCTCTCTCTCTCTCTCTCTCTCTCTCTCTCTCTCTCTCTCTCTCTCTCGCTCTCGCTCTCGCTCGCCCTCTCTCTCTCTCTCTCTCTCTCTCTCTCTCTCTCTCTCTCTCTCTCAATCTCTTGCTGTCTTTCTCAATCACTCCCTCGCCCTTCTCCCCCACTCTCTCTTTCTCTGTCTTTCTCACCCCCCTCCATCTTCCTCTCACTCTGCTGCCCTCTCCCCTCACCTTCTCCAACCTCCTCCCTCTCTTCGTCCCTCTCCACTCCTCTACACCTCCCTCCTCCTCACCTCCTCCCACCTCCTCCCACCTCCTCCCACCTCCTCCTCACCTCCTCCTACCTCCTCCTCACCTCCTCCCACCTCCTCACCTCCTCCAGGGCTCCTCTGCGGCCTCTCTGTCTGCTCCGTCCCTCGCTCACCCGTCGAAACAGCCTAACCGAACCTCGCTCGCCCCTCGCTCGACCCTCGCTCACCCCTCGCGCTGCTGCACCTAAACCTTGTTACTCCAACGCCCTGAACGGATGCATTATCATAAAAAAGTGTGTCCGATTAAATCATTGATAACATGCTGCTGTAGTGATATACTTCATAAGATACATAACCATATTCACTAAATCAATCAATCGATCAATAATGCTCGTCGCAATAACTTATTTTTGAGGGTGAGGGTTGCAAAGATTAATCGTCAATATCATTGAGATGTGTGTGTGTGTGCATATTATCGATTATTATTATCACCTAATAATCGATAATATGAACCCCACCCTCCCTGCCCCCCTCTCTGTAAATGATAATGACTCTAAAGTTTACAGTTCCATATGTACAAGTACTTTTGATGGGCTTTGTTTCACCAGGTTCCTGGAGTTTGCAGCCTTGTTTCTGTTGTCCCGCTGTTGTTCTATGCTGTCGAGTTTCCGTCGATATTACTAAATTGTGTGAAAAAAGAATGCAAAACAAAGGATATTCTAAAATGCCCAACGATGTGTGGAGTGACGCAGAGGCCCATTCTGGGAGCGGAGAGGCAATGCAGGCGAACTGCGGAAGCACTCATACCGCCGCACACACCTCACTGCTCCTTCTCGACCGCATCACGAGGAAATTGCTTTACTTCCTCACCCTGGAAAGTGCTGTTGTCCGCGTAATGTCCCCGAAATAGTTCCCATGAATAAGACCCGCCGTGGGTACAAATGGGCTTATTGGTTGCCAGACTTCCTCTCCTCTCCACGAGGAACAGAAGCACTGGGAGTTGTTGTCATTCATCTCTCCTCGACACTGCTGGTCTCTACAGAACACTACCTGGTGTTGGGGCCTGGTGTGAATGTGTGAATGATCTTTGTTGTTGTTGGTTACTGTGAAAAAAATCATTGCCTCATGGAAAATAGCCCACATTTAAGGTAAATTGCAAAATTCTTAAAGTAAAACAGCTACGTTTGATATGGTTGTTATAGTGTTTTCTTGGTTGCATCAATTTGAAAGTTGGACCATAGCCAATATAGTTCAAATACAATTAGCAAAAAAAAAGGCCTCAAGTTGGAAGTCGATTCTGGGCTGTGTTATTCTCTCAACACTTCAATAGGTACATCTTGCCTTTCACCAAGGCTGAGGTCGGGGATCTTGTGCTTAAAAACGTTGATGGTCAAAGAGTAGTGTTTCTCTCTAATGGTGGCATCAAAGATGGGCAGATGTGCTTTCATTTGTTTAATAGTTCTTTATAGCCTTGTACAGGCTTGTACATTTTGTATTCGATTCAGGAGCCTCATGATATGTTCGAGCATCGATATGTCAGAGACACACAAACGCTCAGTTGAGATACTATTAAAGGACCACTCCTGTCTGGGCGAAACGCGCTAAATGCTCTTTGGTCATTTGCACAAATTATCCGGGTAATGGATGTTTTACGGTCACAATGGTTTAATCACAGAGCAGTTTATTGTTCTCCAACAATATATCTGATTCAGTACAATAATCGGTTTTTAAGGCATAATTTGAGCCTTTGACTGGCAGTAAACACAGTGGTCATGTTCGCTGCCTCCACGCGCGTCCAGACAGACCCCATGAACGTCTGCAGCCGCTGATGAAGACCATTCAACCGCATTCCTAATGTCCCGGGGTTTTGCTCCGAGAAAAAAAGCCCCTGAACACTCAGCAATCATCAAGCCTTTGACAATCGCTGACCCCGCAGGTCTATCAACGGCCATCTTGTCTGATTCACCCCCCAGCACCCCAATTCCAGATGACCTTTCCGTCTGACAGACAGAGCACTTCATCTGTGTGGGGGGGAGGAGGAGAAGGATGAGCGATGGGAGGAGAGAGGAGGGAGAGAGGAGGGGGAGAGAGGAGAGGAAGAGAGGAGGGGGAGAGATGGGAGGAGAGGGGAGAATGAGGAGCAATGGGAGGAGAGAGGAGGGGGAGAGGGGAGGGGGAGAGAGGAGGGGGTGAGATGGGAGGAGAGAGCAGGGGGAGAGACGGGAGGAGAGAGGAGGGATTGGATGGAGAGATGAAGAGATGAGGCAGAGAGCACGGGGGGGCAGGGGGGAGGAGAAGAGATAAAGCGGAGGATTAGAAGAAGAGAAGGAGGACATGATGGATGGATGGAGAGAGAGATAAGCGGCAAAGGGACAGGCGTGTGTTTGTCCCCAAGAAGGAGGTGAGGTTCAATAGACCTCTTTCATGGAGCTGTAAACATTGGAGCGAGTCCCTCCTCATTCAGCCAGCAGCCAATCAAAAGACAGATAACAATATTGTCATATGTTATATTCCAAATGAAACAAGAGCAAATCAGATCTGAACTGAGTCCTGTACATATATAATCACTAATAATTTAATTCAAGTATTCGCCAAAGGGGAAGTAATTAATCAAAATAAAAGAGGCATTTACCCAAATAGGGAAGCGTGCAGCAACACACAGACACACACAGACACACACATACACACACACACACAGATACACACACACACAAACAAAGACACACAGACAAACAGAGACACACGAGTGCGCGAGTGCGTTGACTCGCGCTGGTCGAAGAGTCGAGTGTGTGAGTCAAGCTGTGAGCCGTTTTCACCGAGGACAGAAAATTGCTCGGTGACTTTGGCAAAAGCAAATTGCTGCATTTCGATCGTGACGAATGTAACCAGAACGCACTCTATTCACCTCCAAACCGCCGTGCCACGCTTCCAGTGGCGTGCCTATCGATTCTGTGTGACTTATTGGCACACAGCCAGCGTGTCACAAAGCATTCTCCTTCTGCGGGCGATTACCATCGTAGCAACAACGAAGACATCATAGCAACGAAGAAGACCAGGAGAAAAGACGAATTCAGGACCAATCTACACCCTGGTACAGGGCCGTTAGTGGCTAATAAAGGCAGGGAAGTTGTTGGAAGGAGCTCTACAGATATATACACAGGCCGGTATAGATTCCCTTTAAGCAGAATCGTACCCCTAAACAGAACCGATAAACAAAAGGAACACATTTCGGTAAGTGTGGGGTTGCGGTGAGTCCGTAGCCTGGAATTGAATGCTGTTCTTTGTTGTTATTGGGCATCCCAGATCTGCTCATCTGCCAGGCAGGTTGATCTGTAAGCATCTCTCCTCTTCCCCTCGATAGAACTGGCTCACAGACGGAGAGAGGAGGGAAACCCATGAGCATCACGATGACCCTGAGTCGAGGCTGAAGTGTGTAGGGTTCAGAGGGGTGGAGGGGGAGGGGGAGGGGGAGGGGGAGGAGGAGGAGGGGAAGGAGGGGGAGGGGGAGGTGAGCGGGAGGAGGAGGAGGAGGAGCAGGAGGAGGAAGAGGAGGAGGAGGAAGTGGAGGAGGAGAAGGAGGCAAACAATGGTTCTCCTTGGAAGTGTGTTGTCGGACGCCCTACTCTGAAGCAGATGTACTGCTTCACACCTGCTGTGTGAGTGTTGAGGCTTCACACACGCTCCTCGGACGGGTTGGGGGCTGACGTAGCTCAGGAGCTCCGTCCGCAAAGGGAGGAGCCCCGAGCCCAGTCATCCCTTTCCACAGCAGACCACAGGTCAACAGGACTGGGCCTACTGGGCAGTTGTGTGTGTGTGCGTGCGTGCGTGCGTGCGTGCGTGCGTGCGTGCGTGCGTGCATATGTGCGTGCGTGTGTGCTTGCGTACGTGTCTACGTGTGTGTGTTTGTGCGCGGCTGTGGGTGCGTGTGTGTGTGTGTGCGTGTGTGTATGTGTGTGCCCTCAAGGTGAATTGACTGATTAGATGAAACCTGTAGAGAGAGCAGCTTGGTGTGTCTGGGGTGCCATGTCTAGTTTTTCTGAACAGCCCCTCTCCCCCTTCTCCTCCCCCCTCTCCCCCCTCTCCCCCCTCTCCCCCCTCCAGTGTTAATTACAATCTGATCAGCTGTCAGACGCCCCCCCCCCCACACCCACTCCCCCCTCGATGCAGAACACATTTCACATTCCGTCATGCGCCTCATTTAGCTATTATTTTCTTCTGAGTAACCCGAACCATTAACAATTCATGATGTGACTGCAGCCTGATTATTAAAAGGAAAGCATTATGCAGTTTATTCTTTTTCTTCAAGTCTTAAAAGCTAGAGTTGGTACCTCCAGCCCATTCTGCCAGTGATTTGAATTTCCCCTGCAAGAGGGTCTAGAGGGGAGCAATACTTTTCCTTTTGCTTCCGATAAGCTTTTGCGGGACCCAATCAGCAACCTGGCTTTTCCCCCTGGTGCGCTATTGGCTGGTTTAACACAATGACGATAGGGAAGCGACGGCAAGCAGCCAATTGCGTACAGAGTCATTTTATCTAGGCCCGTTGATCACGCCTCTTGTGCTGAAGAAAATGACAGCAGTCTCCCCAGACCAACGTGCAATCTTTAATTGAGCTTGGTCTGGCAGTAGCCAGGCTACTTAAAAGACCCTTCCAAAGAAGTCCTGACGCTCCTCTGCTTGTGGGACATGAGAACGCTTTTAAACTGACGGGCTCGGTGTCATGTCTCCACCGGGCGTTGCTCCGGCCCGCCAGAGAGAGTGGAGACCCCCGCTCGTCACAACGACAGCATCAGAAGATCCTTCGTCTCTCGTGAAGACACGGATCAGCTTACTAAGCAGCTCAGAGAAAAACTCCCTTCTCTCTTTGGGGTGACGATGAAGGACGGCAGAGAGAGTCGTCCTCTTCAGCGACGTGTGAGTGACTGTCTCCCGGTGGGAGACCAGCGTGTGTTTACATTTCAGTCGATAGAGGATTCAGTAGTCTGCTCCGCTGACCTTGTAGAGTCAGTTATCCCAGATTCACAATGAATAAATGCATAAACAATGAGATTTAATCTTTTGTACTTGAGTTTCAGACTGAAAAAGAACAACAGAGAGAGAGAGAGAGAGAGAGAGAGAGAGAGAGAGAGAGAGAGAGAGAGAGAGAGAGAGAGAGAGAGAGAGAGAGAGAGAGAGAGAGGGTGGGATGGAGAGAGAGAGAGAGAGAGAGAGAGAGAGAGAGAGAGAGAGAGAGAGAGAGAGAGAGAGAGAGAGAGAGAGAGAGAGAGAGAGAGAGAGAAAGCCCTGTTTGTTGGATTGCTGGGTTCCACAGGCATTGAGCCAACGAGGTCAGACCTCTCTCCCGGGGAAGCAGAAGGCTGTGTTTGGTGTGGAGCGATCCATAACTGGAGGAGCCAGCAGGCTTATCAAGGTGTGCCTTGGCCTTCAGGACATGGTCCACCATCACCATTCAGATCACATGCACCCGGTCAACCCCTGGCTGCAGACACGGCTGATGTCACAGAACAAGGGCAACGTCTGGTTTTACACATATGGGTGCTGTCTCTCCTCCTAAACCCTCTAACGTGTGTCTCTACATGTATGGGGGCTGTTCCTCCTCCTAAATTCTCATAGTCTGTCCCTAGGTGTATGGGGGCTGTATCTCTTCTCTGACGTCTGTCTCCATTAGTATGTCGGGCCGTTTCTCCCCCCCCCCCCCCCCCCCCCATGTTGGCAAAGTAACGCGACAGAAGAACAAGACAATGAAACACAAGTAAGGAACCACTGACACACGAGCAAACAACAGAACAGGAACGCTAAGTCAGGAAACATAACAAACACAAGAAGGCAATTCCACCACGCCAGCTGGTGGACAAACGTTTGTTTTGGTCATGCTTCCACGACTCGTCTGTCGATGTTGGGAATTGAAATGTCTGTCCTCGGCTCAGCGCGGACCCTCCCTGACCTCCTGGGGGGGGGATCAGGGTTGGAGGATATCATCGGATCACGC
>NC_044052.1:17821403-17836403 GCF_902167405.1 Gadus morhua
TCTCTCTCTCTCTCTCTCTCTCTCTCTCTCTCTCTCCCTCTCTCTCTCTCTCTCCCTCTCTCTCTCTCTCTCTCTCTCTCTCTCTCTCTCTCTCTCTCTCTCTCTCTCTCTCCCTCTCTCTCTCTCTCTCTCTCTCTCTCTCTCTCTCTCTCTCTCTCTCTCTCTCTCTCTCTCTCTCTCTCTCTCTCTCCCCCCCTTTCTCTCACTTGAGCTCTGTGGGCCTATTCATTCTCTGATTATGCTGGGAATTCAGACAAAAACATTTCACGCAACAACAGATTTCTTCTTCTTTTTGTCGTCCTATAAAAAAACGAAGGAAAAAAACCTATTCCACGCTTGAGCAATCAGAATGGGTAATCACACTTTCACACACACACACACACACACACACACAGGTATATGCGTGCAGGCAAAACAAACACACACACGCGTGTAATTGAATGTGTATTACCTCGGGGCTGGGGAAGACAACATCTGATTGAGGAATTGTAACGACGTGTGTATTCTGCTTCGTCTTCAGAGTCTGCTAACAAATCGAGTTCATGAAAACATAAATTATCTCTACGCCAAAACACACGGATCATCACAAAGACAGACGGGAGACTGGGCCCCTTGCCCTCAATTGACCCCCAGTGTTGTCGTCTGAGTGCGCATGCCCGTGTGTGTGTGTGTGTGTGTGTGTGATTGTGTGTATTGTCGGTCTGAAGCTGAAGCTGAAGAATGTGGTTATTCAACAGGGATTCACTTTATAGCGAGCAGGAGCTTGATATTAAACTGACACAAATTGCAAATTAGTTTAGAAATTGGATATTAACGACCACACTACAACCTCCGCTGTGATTTATTTGGTTGTTTGTAAAAAGATAAATACATATTTTGCATTGGTTGAGTTTGTTTTTGTGAGTGTAGGAGGTCCAATATTGGGATTTAGTCCCAATGTGGATTCTGACAAGACCCTAGAATTGGGGGTCAACAGACGGGGGTTTGGGGAGGAGTAGGGTTTGGGGCGATTCATTAATGTAAAGGTAGAAGCAAATGGGCTATTCTGAGAAATCTAGCAATTGTTTTTTTTATAATTGCTGTTGGAATAGTGTTTCATCTCCCGAAGTTCCCATTCAGACTATATTTAGTCGACAGCCTCAGCAATTTTTCATAGTTCAGGCAATTATTTTAGGTACTGACATAATCATAATTAGTCTGAGGGAGAAATGGAATACGGAAGCCCTTATTAGGGAAAAACAGTGACGTCGCATTTCAGCCACCAATCAAACACGCACCCTCCGCCCACAAACTGAATCACAAAGATAACTTCTGATCATCCTTCGAGATGCGCAACACTCTTACAAAGAAAAAAATCGATTCTCCAGCGGAAAGGCTGCTGAATCCTGTGGAGGATGTAGGTGGTGGGGAAGGGCTGCTATCTGCTATCTGCACTCATACACTCAAACATCACACCAGCGCCCAGCGCGGTTCAATGACATCGTAGGACTTCACACGCAGACACGCCGGTCACCCACCCGCCCGCGGATCCAGAAATACCCTCCGCTTGCCGGCGTCTCAGCGTAGCGCTGATGTAGCGGTTAGCCGCGCTGCGCCGCAGGGTTAAGTACAGAGACACTTCTCGCACAGACCCGGCTGGCCCGGCGCCAGTGACAGCGAGCGAAGCCGAGCAGCTAGCTAGGTAAGAAGGTGGGTCGGGAGGCGGGGGAGGGCGGGAGGGTGGGGGGGGGGGGGTGAGGGAGAGTGGGCTCCCTTAATGATTCATGGATGCTCACTCCCGCTACGGCCTCAGTTCCCTGAGCCGCGGGGGAGCGGGTGCATCAGCGGGGAGACGCTCACCGCTCACCGCTCTCCTGTCGGAGAACTTCACAAGTTATCGATCGGGTCCTGAGGAGTTCGCAGAGAGTAGGTGTTTCTTCTGGAAGTGGTTCGGTAATGATGTGTGTTATGCTAGGTGCTAACCGAACCGTAGGCTGAAACTTTTATTCTATTCCGGCCTGATAGCGGCTGTACCCCGCTGGGGCAGGTACCCCTGAACAGGTGTTTAAGACGCACTGTGGGCCCCCGGAGGGGATGTGTACGGCTGTACGGCTGTCCTGAGAGGTCACGTCTGAGTCACGGGTAAGAAGATGGAGCGAGCTCTCTGCGACGGAAGGTGTACACATGCTGCCAGGGCGGCTGTTAATGGACGCCCAGTTTCCGGGAAAGGTAATTTCACGCTTGGTGGCTCCGCACCCCCACATCAAACCCCCCCATCCCCCATCGCCCAACAACAACACTCACATACTCACACACACACACACACACAAACTGTTGTCCTAATGATTAACAAGGCTTCTTAAAGGAACAACCTGGGAGCCAGGTGAAGATGTTCATTAACTCGGTACGCAGATAGATCGGAGGCTCCGTGCTCGGAGCTTCGGTATCTGGAGAGGGGTCCAGCTGCAGGCTTTGGCGTTTCCGTCATGACACAAGAACGCCCCTTTAGGCGGTGCTGGTAGCGTTTCATCAACCAATCACGAGGTGTTTCGAAAGGCATACTGGGTTTCGCAAGGCATACTGCGAAGCACAGTCGCAAGGCATACTATGCTTTCCTTCCTTAATGGCAATTTTACCTCTCTCGTTAGATTTAGCAATCATGGAGCACCCACTTGGATAACGTTAGTTCTATGCTACCCGTACTTGAAACTGCTGTTTGAGAAAATCTAACTAGCGAATGTTCCGGAAGGTGACAGCCATGCGAGGAAGAAGGGGTTCGGTGTTGACGGTGAAATTTAGGCCGGTTTATAGCAGAGTTTCCGTTGTCGGTTATTACCGGTCATTGACGGAAAAAAATTAGGAGGACCGACAATACTAAATGTTCCCGGTCAGAATGACCAGTGGCGACTGGTCATTAGGGGCAAGTCGCTACTCTCACAAGAAAAAAATAAAAGAAAATGAAAATGAAAAAAAAAAAATATAGGCCTATAAAAAATATTATATATATTTTTATATGTACTATATATATATATATTTAAAAAATATCTCCCCAGAAAGTACTATAAAATAACAAGTTTGGCGCTTTTATTAAATCTTTAGTCTACCCTGGCTTGCTTCTTCCGGCTGAGTTCGTCTGGAGGTGCAAGAGGGGCTCTAGCCCCACCAGCCCAATGCAATGTGTATTGGACTGGAAACATTGAAATGCGCATGCTCAGAGTGTTTCTCTGTTGAAATGAACAGAGATTATTTTTCTTCCTGGTGGGGCTAGCCTCCAGCCCAATATGTCCATGGTGTGGATTTGGGACCGTTAAATATCCCAGGATGCATTTCGCAACAAACAACAAACAACAGTGTTACCCCTTGTGTCTTTTTTCATGACGACCATTAAAAAACGACAGTGTTACCCCTTATGTCTTTTTTCATGACGACCATTAAAAAACGACTGTGTTACCCCGTATGTTTTTTTTCATGACGACCAATAAAAAACAACAGTGTTACCCCTTGTGTCTTTTTTCATGACGACCATTAAAAAACGACAGTGTTACCCCTTATGGTTTTTTTCATGACGACCATAAAAAACAACAGTGTTACCCCTTCTGTCTTTTTTCATGACGACCATTAAAAAACGACAGTGTTACCCCTTATGTTTTTTTTCATGACGACCATCAAAAACAACAGTGTTACCCCTTATGTTTTTTTTCATGACGACCAATAAAAAACAACAGTGTTACCCCTTGTGTCTTTTTTCATGACGACCATTAAAAAACGACAGTGTTACCCCTTATGTTTTTTTTCATGACGACCATAAAAAACAACAGCGTTACCCCTTGTGTCTTTTTTCATGACGACCATTAAAAAACGACAGTGTTACCCATCATGTTTTTTTCATGACGACCATAAAAAACAACAGTGTTACCCCTTATGTTTTTTTTCATGACGACCAATAAAAAACAACAGTGTTACCCCTTGTGTCTTTTTTCATGACGACCATTAAAAAACGACAGTGTTACCCCTTATGTTTTTTTTCATTACGACCATAAAAAACAACAGTGTTACCCCTTATGTTTTTTTTCATGACGACCAATAAAAAACAACAGTGTTACCCCTTGTGTCTTTTTTCATGACGACCATTAAAAAACAACAGTGTTACCCCTTATGTTTTTTTTCATGACGACCATAAAAAACAACAGTGTTACCCCTTATGTTTTTTTTCATGACGACCAATAAAAAACAACAGTGTTACCCCTTTTGTTTTTTTCATGACGACCAAAGAAAAACAATAGTGTTACCCCCTATGTTTTATTTGATGAATTTCGACAGTGTTACCCCTCATGTTTTTTCCATGTTGACCAATAAAAAACGACAGCGGTACCCCTGTCGACGTTTTTGCAGGTGTTACCCCTTATGTCTTTTTTCATGACGACCATAAAAAACAACAGTGTTACCCCTTATGTTTTTTTTCATGACGACCAATAAAAAACAACAGTGTTACCCCTTGTGTTTTTTTTCATGACGACCATAAAAAACAACAGTGTTACCCCTTATGTTTTTTTTCATGACGACCAATAAAAAACAACAGTGTTACCCCTTGTGTCTTTTTTCATGACGACCATTAAAAAACGACAGTGTTACCCCTTATGTTTTTTTTCATTACGACCATAAAAAACAACAGTGTTACCCCTTGTGTCTTTTTTCATGACGACCATTAAAAAACGACAGTGTTACCCCTTATGGTTTTTTTCATGACGACCATAAAAAACAACAGTGTTACCCCTTGTGTCTTTTTTCATGACGACCATTAAAAAACAACAGTGTTACCCCTTATGTTTTTTTTCATGACGACCATAAAAAACAACAGTGTTACCCCTTATGTTTTTTTTCATGACGACCAATAAAGAACAACAGTGTTACCCCTTGTGTCTTTTTTCATGACGACCATAAAAAACAACAGTGTTACCCCTTATGTTTTTTTTCATGACGACCAATAAAAAACAACAGTGTTACCCCTTTTGTTTTTTTCATGACGACCAAAGAAAAACAACAGTGTTACCCCCTATGTTTTATTTGATGAATTTTGACAGTGTTACCCCTCATGTTTTTTCCATGTTGACCAATAAAAAACGACAGCGGTACCCCTGTCGACGTTTTTGCAGTGCCCTATACCACGAAGCTCGCTGAACATACCCAGGCTTTCTTGGGAAAACCTGGCTCGACAGAGCCGCAACTCGCAATCAGAGTTAAATGGTACCACGAAGCTCACTTTAGATTCGATTAGTTGAACCAGGTTTTCCGCTTTAGGTTCAGTGCGCGTTCACGTGAAAGGGGCGTTTTTTGCGTCATTTTTCCTCACCTTTACGATAGATCAAGCAGTCTATATGCGTATAAGTGAAAATATTCTGCATATTGTCTGTAAAATAACTATGCCAAATGCAGAATTGTTCGCCATTAATCCAAATAGAATGATGATGATTTAAAAATGCATAAGCAACGTCCATCCTGCCTTATTCTATCATTTAGGGAATTCACTTTAAATACACCCTATTTAAGAAATGTATTGCATGTTTTCGACCACTGAGAGGTAGCGGCTCTAGCGTAATGGATTGGTATATAATAATTCATTCATTGAATTTATTTAGCGCTTTTCTAGACACTCAAAGACGCCTACAGTGAAGGGGGGGGGGGGACCTCACTAACCACCACCAGTATGTAGCACCCATTTGGGTGATGCACGGCAGCCAATCGGCGCCAGAACGCTCACCACACACCAGCTTGAGGTGGAGAGTGAGGGATGAGGTGGAGAGAGAGGGAAAAGAACATTTAACACTACTATGGACCACATGTAAACCCTATCGACCACATGTAAACCCTATTGACCATATTTAAACACTATCGACCACATTTAAACATGTAAACCCTATCGACCACATTTAAACATGTAAACCCACCACATTTAAACCCTATCGACCACATTTAAACCCTATCGACCACATTTAAACATGTAAACCCTATCGCCCACATTTAAACACTATCGACCACATGTAAACCCTATCGACCACATGTAAACCCTATCGACCACATTTAAACACTATCGACCACATTCAAACACTATCGACCACATATGACCCGAACGCCAGCGACCGGGGTTCAATTTCGCTGGTCTATCATCATGCATTTTACCCCCATAGATGTGGTGCCAGCACGGCCTTGAAAATATGGGTTCAAGTTCGAAATAAGCACAAAAATATAATACCATAAGCTTTAGTGAATAAGTATTGCATATGCTTGAGAATTAGGACTTTTTAAGCTTCACATAAATTTGCATCACTTGGGAGTCGAACCGCCCGCACAGAAATTCAAGACTGACGCGCTACCTCCACTCCAGCACACTGTCACGGAGACACAATGCGCAACAGTAATCATTGTCTACATATGGTCCAAAAGGACGATCAAATAACGAACGCCCTCTGATGAGAATCTGTATCTCTCATGAAGAACCCCAATTTCGTTGTTTGCACAATGACAATAAAGTCTGAAATCTGAATATCGTCAGACAATGCCAAGGGATCGGTTCTGTCCCGTAAAACCCTCTGTCTCCGGAGAGACGCCTGTACGAGAAGTGCGCCGGGGTCCACGGGAACACCCACAAATGGTGACGCCATTGTCAGAGGAGGGGCTAGGAAGCTGCGCACGCCGATTTAAGCAGCCGATCTCCGGCTAGACTAAGCCGAAAAACTGCTCCCGACCAGGTTTGGTTGCGAGCATAAGTCACCATGGTGATACAGCGACGCTAAAAGAGATCGACTTTCGTGGTACAACTAACCCAGGCTTGGAGCTCAACATACCCCGCTAACCCTCTAAGTGAGCTTCGTGGTACAGGGCCCAGGTGTTACCCCTTATGTCTTTTTTCATGACGACCATAAAAAACAACAGTGTTACCCTTGTGTCTTTTTTCATGACGACCATTAAAAAACGACAGTGTTACCCCTTATGTTTTTTTTCATGACGACCATAAAAAACAACAGTGTTACCCCTTATGTTTTTTTTCATGACGACCAATAAAAAACAACAGTGTTACCTAGAGATGTCCGATATTATCGGCCCACCGATATTATCGGCCCGATATTAGCATAATTTTTTTTTTTTTTTTTTTTTTTATAGCTCAAATAAATGTTTTCAAAATTGTGCAGTACAGTGCACATTGTAATTGACTCATATTTGTGCATTTATTCAATTAAGGTTATTGAGTTTTAGTTAAAGAAACATACTGCTATGTTGCACATAGTTGTTCAGGTACAATGTTTTATCATTTGTGAAGTCAAGTTTGCCCTATTTGTTGTGGGCATTGTCAAGATTATCTCAGGGAGAGTGTAATCCAAACTGTTGTCTGAGACCATTAAAAAAATACAAATAAACATGGCATTTTTCCCTTAAATTAAGTTGAAGTATTTTTCTTATTTTGCACAGACAATGTTAACATTTGGAAAGCCTTGTTGCATTCAAGAATGCATCCAGTGGGGCATCACAATAACATTAAGCATGTTGTGTTAATTCCACAACAGGAGATATGTAATGTTACCTAAATTAGGTTTGAGGAAAAATAAATAACCCAAATATCGACATCGGTATCGGCTGATATCGGAATCGAAAATTTAGAGTTGGACAATATCGCATATCGGATATCGGCAAAAAAGCCAATATCGGACATCCCTAGTGTTACCCCTTGTGTCTTTTTTCATGACGACAATTAAAAAACGACAGTGTTACCCTTTATGTTTTTTTTCATGACGACCAATAAAAAACAACAGTGTTACCCCTTGTGTCTTTTTTCATGACGACCATTAAAAAATGACAGTGTTACCCCTTATGTTTTTTTTCATGACGACCATAAAAAACAACAGTGTTACCCCTTAAGTTTTTTTTCATGACGACCAATAAAAAACAACAGTGAAACCCCTTGTGTCTTTTTTCATGACGACCATTAAAAAACGACAGTGTTACCCTTTATGTTTTTTTTCATGACGACCAATAAAAAACAACAGTGTTACCCCTTGTGCCTTTTTTCATGTCGACCATTAAAAAATGACAGTGTTACCCCTTATGTTTTTTTTCATGACGACCATAAAAAACAACAGTGTTACCCCTTAAGTTTTTTTTCATGACGACCAATAAAAAACAACAGTGTTACCCCTTGTGTCTTTTTTCATGACGACCATTAAAAACAACAGTGTTACCCCTTATGTTTTTTTTGATGAATTTCGACAGTGTTACCCCTCATGTTTTTTCCATGTTGACCAATAAAAAACGACAGCGGTACCCCTGTCGACGTTTTTGCAGGTGTTACCCCTTATGTCTTTTTTCATGACGACAATAAAAAACAACAGTGTCTTAAATCTTTTTTCATGACGACCATTAAAAAACGACAGTGTTACCCCTTATGTTTTTTTTCATGACGACCAATAAAAAACAACAGTGTTACCCCTTATGTTTTTTTTCATGACGACCAATAAAAAACAACAGTGTTACCCCTTGTGTCTTTTTTCATGACGACCATTAAAAAATGACAGTGTTACCCCTTATGTTTTTTTTCATGACGACCATAAAAAACAACAGTGTTACCCCCTATGTTTTATTTAAAGAATTTCGACAGTGTTACCCCTCATGTTTTTTCCATGTTGACCAATAAATAACGACAGCGGTACCTCTGTCAACGTTTTTGCAGGGATTCGAACCTGAGCTGTTTAGAGTATTAACCTCCGAACTTATCAATGCACCATCAAGACACCGAATAAAGGCAACACAATGGTTATACTTGACTTTATAATTCGCATGAAATAGAGATTTGAGTCTTCCTACATAGGACATCAACCAGACTTGAACCCCGGTCTCCAGGGGGTTAGCTCACAGCTCTCTCCACTACCCAACGAGCTTTGTACTCTAAATATGTCTGTGGTTATATATAACAATGCAATAGACATGATAGCATTACGTTCCACATTAAAGATATTGTGTTATCCACAGAAATTGAGCCGCGGTCGCCAGTGGGTTAGGCAGAGTACACTCCACTGCACCACTGAGGCGATGACAATACACAATGATCAATCATCAATAAAGAGGATATACATGACATTAAAATGTATGTGTGTTTTTCTATTATTTCCCTTATGTTTTTTTTCATGAAGACCAATAAAAAATGACAGTTACCCCTTATGTTTTTTTTCATGACAACCAATAAAAAACAACAGTGTTACCCCTTGTGTCTTTTTTCATGACGACCAATAAAAAACAACAGTGTTACCCCTTGTGTCTTTTTTCATGACGACCATTAAAAAACAACAGAGTTACCCCTTATGTTTTTTTCATGACAACCATAAAAAACAACAGTGTTACCCCTTATGTTTTTTTTCATGACGACCAATAAAAAACAACAGTGTTACCCCTTATGTTTTTTTGCATGACGACCAATAAAAAACAACAGTGTTACCCCTTGTGTCTTTTTTCATGACGACAATTAAAAAACGACAGTGTTACCCCTTATGGTTTTTTTCATGACGACCATAAAGAACAACAGTGTCACCCCTTATGTTTTTTTTCATGACGACCATAAAAAACTACAGTTTTACCCCTTATGTTTTTTTTCATGACGTCCAATAAAAAACAACAGTGTTACCCCTTGTGTCTTTTTTCATGACGACCATTAAAAAACGACAGTGTTACCCCTTATGTTTTTTTTCATGACGACCATAAAAAACAACTGTGTTACCCCTTATGTTTTTTTTCATGACGACCAATAAAAAACGACAGTGTTACCCCTTATGGTTTTTTTCATGACGACCATAAAAAACGACAGTGTTACCCCTTGTGTCTTTTTTCATGACGACCATTAAAAAACGACAGTGTTACCCCTTATGTTTTTTTTCATGACGACCATAAAAAACAACTGTGTTACCCCTTATGTTTTTTTTCATGCCGACCAATAAAAAACGACAGTGTTACCCCTTATGGTTTTTTTCATGACGACCATAAAAAACAACAGTGTTACCCCTTGTGTCTTTTTTCATGACGACCATTAAAAAACGACAGTGTTACCCCTTATGTTTTTTTTCATGACAACCATAAAAAACAACATTGTTACCCCTTATGTTTTTTTTCATGACGACCAATAAAAAACAACAGTGTTAGCCCTTGTGTCTTTTTTCATGACGACCATTAAAAAACGACAGTGTTACCCCTCATGTTTTTTTTCATGACGACCATAAAAAACAACTGTGTTACCCCTTATGTTTTTTTTCATGACGACCATAAAAAACAAATGTGTTACCCCTTATGTTTTTTTTCATGACGACCAATAAAAAACGACAGTGTTACCCCTTATGGTTTTTTTCATGACGACCATTAAAAAACGACAGTGTTACCCCTTATGTTTTTTTTCATGACTACCATAAAAAACAACAGTGTTACCCCTTATGTTTTTTTTCATGAAGACCAATAAAAAACACCAGTGTTACCCCTTGTGTCTTTTTTCATGACGACCATTAAAAAACGACAGTGTTACCCCTCATGTTTTTTCCATGTTGACCAATAAATAACGACAGCTGTACCCCTGTCGACGTTTTTGCAGGGATTCGAACCTGAGCTGTTTAGAGTATTAACCTCTGAACTTATCAATGCACCATTAAGACACCGAATAAAGTCAACACAATGGTTATACTTGACTTTATAATTCGCATGAAATAGAGATAAGAGTCTTCCAACATAGGACATCAACCGGACTTGAACCCCGGTCTCCAGGGGGTTAGCTCACAGCTCTCTCCACTTCTCACTGAGCTTTATGCTTTAATTATGTCTGTGGTTATATATAACAATGCAATAGACATGATAGCATTACGTTTCAAATTAAAGATATTGTGTTATCCACAGAAATTGAGCCGCGGTCGCCAGCGGGTTAGGCAGGGTACACTCCACTGCACCACTGAGGCGATGACAATACACAATGATCAATCATCATAAAGAGGATATATATGACATTAAAATGTATTTGTGTTTTTCTATTATTTCCCTCATGTTTTTTTTCATGAAGACCAATAAAAAATGACAGTGTTACCCCTTATGTTTTTTTTCATGACGACCATTAAAAAACGACAGTGTTACCCCTTATGTTTTTTTTCATGACGACCAATAAAAAACAACAGTGTTACCCCTTGTGTCTTTTTTCATGACGACCATTAAAAAACGACAGTGTTACCCCTTATGGTTTTTTTCATGACGACCATAAAAAACAACAGTGTTTCCCCTTGTGTCTTTTTTCATGACGACCATAAAAAAAAACAGTGTTACCCCTTATGTTTTTTTTCATGACGACCAATAAAAAACAACAGTGTTACCCCCTATGTTTTATTTGATGAATATCGACAGTGTTACCCCTTATGTTTATTTCATGACGGCCGATAAAAAACGACAGAGTTACCCCTCAGTTTTTTTTCCATGTTGACCAATAAAAAATGACAGCGGTACCCCTGACGACGTTATTGCAGGGATCCGAACCTGAGCTGTTTAGAGTACTAACCTCCGAACTTATCAATGCACCATCAAGACACCGAATAAAGTCAACACAATGGTTATACTTGACTTTATAATTCGCATGAAATAGAGATAAGAGTCTTCCATCGTCGGACATCAACCGGACTTGAACGCCGGTCTCCAGGGGGTTAGCTCACAGCTCTCTCCACTTCCCACTGATATTTATAATTTAAAAATGTCTGTGGTTATATATGACAATGCAATAGACATGATAGCATTGCGTTTCAAATTAACGATATTTTGTTTTCCACAGAAATTGAGTGTTACCCCCGTGGGTCACCAGTGGGTTAGGCAGAGTACACTCCACTGCACCACTGAGGCGATGACAATACACAATGATCAATCATCAATAAAGAGGATGTACATGACATTAAAATGTATGTGTGTTTTTCTATTATTTCCCTTATGTTTTTTTTCATGATGACCAATAAAAAACGACAGTGTTACCCCTTATGGTTTTTTCATGAGGGCTGATAAAAAACGCCAGTGTTACCCATTATATTTCATTTGACAAAGACAACAGTGTTACCCCTTATGTTTTTCTTCATGACGACCAATAGAAAACAACAGTGTTACCCCTAATATTTCATTTGATAAAAACGACAGTGTTACCCCTTTTGTTTTTTTCATGACGACCAATAAAAAACAACAGTGTCATAGATCGCTAACTAGCAGAGAGTTGTAAGCACTTTCCACCCTTTTCAGTGGAGGAATTGGACTCCCCAAGCAATGTTATACTTAAAAGGAGCAAGTAAGTTACATATTAATTTAGTCTTTCGGCCTGTAGCATATAAACAAAATGTAACATATAAACTGTCCCATATTTCTAACTGCATTTGAAGTAGACATTGAGACTCACAAAAAATGGACGCTATAGGACAGTGATCATGATTATATTTCAATATCAGAATAACAACAATGGGTCAAATAGCAATGGCTGGTGGAATGGCCATGAAGTAGGTCTGTATATGCAGTGTAAGCTTGTCCAGGCCCTGCAAGTCAGGATTTAGGCTATGAATCTGAATGAAAAGTAGGTAAATAGGTAGTGGCCATCCCCAAAATGCACCAGAATACAGGAAATCAAATCTATTAAATAAAAAAATAAAAATGGGGGGTGGGGGAAACTCAGACCCCCTGTCTGTTACTGTTCCCCACCAACATGTTTGATCGCCAGCCGCCACTGAGAATGACCAATGGAAATAATTCTCTGCACAATTTGAATTGTGTTTATATATGCTACAGTGGTCATTTTTTTAGCCAATTCATGTTAAACAATGAGGGTTTTGATTGACCCGAACCGCCTTTGATCGAGCGTTTGTGTTTTTTTTGTTTTTGTTATCATTGCTTTATTGGCCTAATCTGAGGAGAAATCTATGCCATAAACAAAGACATTTTACAGGCCTTTATTACACGGGTCTTCTCAATGCCGTCGAACGCTCTGTTCACTTGCATGGGTAGTAGTCCGGTAACTTGGCAACCCCAGCGTCTTCGGTTGCTACGCGACGTCAACGTCTTATAGCAGACTATACACTATTCACTGCTGATCAGCACTACGAATGCTGGAAACGAATAAATTGTAAATAGACACACCATGTGAAGTTATTTTCCAAATAAGATTTGAAAAGCTTTGGAAGTTTATTTACAACACTATTTACATGGTTTCGGAGTAGTACACTTTGACATTTTAATACAGTTCAGCGAGAAAGGCGACGAAGAATAAGAATGGGGCTTTCCAGTCTGCGTAAAGGGGAACCCCCACCACACGAGAACGCCCCTTTTGCTTCTGCAGTGGGATGATATTGGTATCTGTCGGGGCTCCGCCTCCAGGCAGACGTTCATTTGACCGCGAAGCATGTGGAGAACCCAGACACGCAAGCGCACGCACGCACGTACGCAAACCCACGAGTGAACTCCAACACACACACATACGCAAGCAGCACATGCGTACACAAACACACAAAGGAACTCACACACACACACAAAAAGAAGAGCTACTTCGAGCCCCGGGGCTTATGCTGCGTTTTAATATCCATCCGTCTCGGAGGTCCGAGGACGTTGCCTAGCGACACGCACAAACACGCCCCTTTTCCTCGGACGGCGAACTCGCCATCTCGGTTGAACTCAGTGGTGACCGAGCAAAATTCCGAGACAGAATTCAAGATGGCTGCGCCCATTGTGACTTGAGGTATTTGGTAACTGTTTTCATTGTGCTTGGACCACTTTGGTGGTTTAAATGGCAATTTCAATCACTGGTATTACTGCAATACCTTACTGCGTCCTAATCTCTGCCTATGGCCTATAGCCTACTTATTTTGGAGCGCCTGGTCCTCTGCCAATGCTAACGCGACAACAGCTTTCCGGGTGGCGTCCATGTTTTCCTCCAACGAACGAGCGAAATAATAAAACGCTTGAGGGTGGGCGGGGCATCAGATCCGAGATCCGAGTCGGTTGAGAGAATACTCATTCCAGCAGAGAATACTCAAACGCAGCATTAGGCCCGGGTCTTTCTGCGGGTCCGCCTATCTCAGGCCTTCAATCTCACTCCTGCGCTGGTTAGGGTCAAGTGGGCGTGGCCTATGTGAAGTAGGCGTGGTCGGTGTGACGTATTGGCTCCGCCCTCCTCACCTGTCTAAAGGTGCTGCCATCTGTGGCTGGAGTAGTTACTGCAGCTTATGTGTTCGATCCTGCTTCCTAGTGGCTATGTGAGGGTAACGCAGCTTATGTGTTCGATCCTGCTTCATAGTGGCTATGTGAGGGTAACGCAGCTTGTGTGTTCGATCCTGCTTCCTAGTGGCTTTGTGGGGGCAGCTTATGTGCTTAAAATACGTGACAACATACAGACAGTTCAGACAATCAAACAAAAGGGAAAAATATAAACAACACCACAACGATAGGCAACACATTAAGAGAGCGGGAGAGAGTGGAAGATGACGGAGGATGATATGTCAAATATTGTTTTGACCACGACACGTGGATGTCAATATGTGTTGAAAGCAAACAAAACGCAAATAACTGAAAGAACTATTGTATTTACTGATGAAAGGTGTGGGTGTTTCTGCATGATGCTGAATGGAAGCTCTCCTTTCATGTTTTAGTAGCTGATCAGACCCATCAAGAATGGTAAACATTGTAACCTGCACACACACACATACATGCACACACAACCCCCCACACACACACACACACACGCGCGCGTTACGCGCGCAAACAAAAACCAACACAAATACTAGCATGCACCCACTCATCCACTGCAGTTATATGTTATGTAAGTTACACAACTTGAGTATATCCGTTTATGTCTATATGTGTGTGTGTGTGTGCGTGCGTGCGTGCGTGCGTGCGTGCGTGCGTGCGTGCGTGCGTGCGGAGGCTCCCTTTTATCTTGCCACACACACAAACACACACAAAAAGGTAGGATTGCTTGGGAGCCGCTCAGAGACGGAC
>NC_044052.1:17841403-17858903 GCF_902167405.1 Gadus morhua
AACTAGACGCATGGGTTTGCCTTTGAATTCTATGAATTCTTCTCATCTTTCTTGAACGAGTTTTCTGTAACTCGATCAATTATTATTATTATTATAATTTATTATTATTTTTTTTTTCTATGTGCGGGCTGAGTGGGCATGCGGGTCGCGGGCCGCATGCACGTGGGTCGCGGGCCGCATGCGGCCCGCGGGCCGCCAGTTGCCCATCCCTGGAGTGGAACATGAGGTATGGTCAGACCAAGCAGATGGTCTGGTTTATACCAAACTCCTTCTATTTCATCATCCCTCTGTCTTATCTCTCTCTCTCTCTCTCTCTCTCTCTCTCTCTCTCTCTCTCTCTCTCTCTCTCTCTCTCTCTCTCTCTCTCTCTCTCCCTCTCCTCCTCCCTCTCTCCTTATGTCTGTCTCTATGTCTCTCTCTCTCTCTCTCTCTCTCTCTCTCTCTCTCTCTCTCTCTCTCTCTCCCTCTCTCCCTCTCTCTCTCTCTCTCACTCTCTCTCTCTCTCTCTCTCTCTCTCTCTCTCTCTCTCTCTCTCTCTCTCTCTCTCTCTCTCTCTCTCTCTCTCACTCTCTCTCTCTCTCTGTCTCACTCATTTGGGTAGCGCAGGCACAGTTTGTCACAAGCTCTGTTTTATGGTAAACATTTGAAGTAGATGATGATTTGCAGTTGCTGTTGTTGCTGTCGTTGTTCATGTTGTTACTGTTGTTGTTGTTGTTGTTGTTGTTGTTGTTGTTGTTGTTGTTGTTGTTGTTGTTGTTAAAACTTCAAGGTCAAAGCCAATGCAAATTTCGGTGGACACTAAGCTATGCAAACTGGCTCCGAAAGCAATGTGGGGGCCGGGACTAGACTAGACTAGACTAGACTAGACTGGACTAGACTGGACTAGAATATACTAGACTAGACTAGACTGGACTAGACTAGACTGGACTAGACTAAACTGGACTGACCCAGACTGGAATGGACTTGGTTTGGACTGGACCGGGACTTGGCTGGACTGGACTGGACTAAACTGGACTGGCCTGGGTTTGGACTAGACTGGACGGTCTGGACCTGGCCGGGGCTGTGTTGTGTCAGAGTGGAACATGAGGTATGGTCAGACCAAGCAGATGGTCTGGTTTATACCAAACTCCTTCTATTTCATCATCCCTCTGTCTTATCTCTCTCTCTCTCTCTCTCTCTCTCTCTCTCTCTCTCTCTCTCTCTCTCTCTCTCTCTCTCTCTCATCTTTCTCTCTCTCTCTCTCTCTCTCTCTCTCTCTCTCTCTCTCTCTCTCTCTCTCTCTCTCTCTCTCCCTCTCCTCCTCCCTCTCTCCTTATGTCTGTCTCTATGTCTCTCTCTCTCTCTCTCTCTCTCTCTCTCTCTCTCTCTCTCTCTCTCTCTCTCTCTCTCTCTCTCTCTCTCTCTCTCTCTCTCTCTCTCCTTCTGTCTGTCTCTATGTCTCTCTCTTCCCTCCTGCCTCTGTTTCCCATCATGTGATCTTAAGCACCCTTATTACCATCAATCAATGAGTTCTGACACAGCAGCTCTTTACTGAGTTCTCTGCTGATCCGCCTCCGCACACACAAACACACACACACACACACACACCCAAACACATATACACACACGCACACACACTTAAAGCCACTCCATTTCCTTCTCTCCATGGCTCTGTGATCCATCAGACAAAGTGTATGTGTTTCATATATGTGTGTGTGTGTGTGTGTGTGTGTGTGTGTGTGTGTGTGTGTGTGTGTGTGTGTGTGTGTGTGTGTGTGTGTGTGTGTGTGTGTGTGTGTGTGTGTGTGTTCCACCTGTGTGTGCGTCAGACCCCAGCCTGTGGTCTTTCCTGTGCGTCCTGCGCTCTCCCAGGGGCCGTCAGAAACAACGCTCTGATTGACGTCGCCCATGCTGGCGGCCATTCTTGCGTCCCCGTGGCAACCCCGGTCGGCCTCGCTGCCCGGCGCCCGGCAGCCAGTGAGCGAGTTGTGAGAGTTAGAGAGGGGGGGGGGGGGGGGGGGGGGCTGTCACCTGGGATAGAGGTGGAGCCTCCCCAGCTCTGTGTCTGCGTGATGCATAACATAGATATGTATGATATTGATTTATATTTAATATAGAATGCGCATCATATTGATACTGGGATGACTGAATGTGTGTTTGTGTGTGTGTGTGTGTGTGTGTGTGTGTGTGTGTGTGTGTGTGTGTGTGTGTGTGTGTGTGTGTGTGTGTGTGTGTGTGTGTGTGTGTGTGTGTACTCGCCTAACTATCCAACAGTGGACTTCGGCGTCGTAACACCTTCACCAACAGGGGACCTCCGAGCCAAGAGGGGACATTTTTCAGGTCCCCTTTTGGTCATGCCTTAAATCAACCTAAAAACATGCCTAAAATACGGATTTTCACAACTTTTGCCAAGAGGGGACCTGAAAGTGTGTGAGTGTTTAGTCCATACTTTATAGCGCCTCTGCCGGCCAGAGCTTGATTTTCAACGACCAATCCACACACGTCGCTTCAAACACTCCTCTATTGTGTGAATGACCTGCAGTCGTTCACAGTAAAGTCTCTTGAAACATGCAAACAAAAAAGGCTCAGCTTTAAAAGTTCCACACTTTTTTTGTATGTAGTGACAGGGGTCCACTAATAATAATGATAATAATAATACATTTAATTTGGATGACACTGTTGGCTATTACAAAATGACACAAGTCCCTTCTTAGATAGCATGGAGCGACATTCACACTCCTTCTTTTATGAAAAGAGGTAATAACTATATATACTGTAAGGGAAAGATAGTAATCTCAACTAATGTAATAATAATTTGTCAAACTTGATTTGTTAGTCTGTTTTTAGGAATAGAATTGTCTAACAAAAAGCCTATCTATTCATTTGTATCAATAAAAATGCTAAACAAATACAATATAAGGGTCTAGACCTTTGAAATGGTTCAATCCCCAAATTAGCCTCCAGTCCCCAATCTATTTTTAAAGAAATGCATTTGAATTGTTGATTTGCATCACAGAAAATGGTCCTGTCATGGTCTGTCGTGTTTTGGTGTGTTTCCCTGTGTTTCCCTCCTGTGTTGATTACTGTTCCCTCCCCTAATGTGTCTCAGCTGTTCCTCGTTGTGTTTGTTACTTAAGCCCTTGTCTTTCCTTTGTTCCTTGTGCTATCATTGTGGTTGTTCGTCCTGCGCGTTCCCTGGTCCCTGTTGTCACCTGAGTTCCCTGGTTCCTTGCCTTAGCCTTTAGGCATAAATAAAGTGCTGTTCTTCCCTAAACCGTCTGGGTCCTACCTGCCTGCCTGCACCCGTAAACCCTAACAGAATGATAGCACCAACATTGGACCCAGCGGACGATCAATTTTGCCGTGAGTTGGAGGATTTATTATGGTTCATTATGAAAGAAATTGATTTTTGGGAGAACATTCCCAGCAGGAAGGAGCAGGAGGCTATCGTGGGGCGTACACGCAGGGCTGTCTTTTCAAGGCCCGAGTTGGAGGACGCCTTGCCCGAGTGGGCAGTTGAGCTGCTCAGCCCCACAGTCTTTTGGCCTGGGAGCTACATGCCGGTGCCACCGGACTTTTGTGACCGGCCTAAGCCTCCACGCTCCTGCTCTCACCCTCTGCCCCCGGTTCCCCGCTCTCAGCCGCTGCCCCCGGTTCCCCGCTCTCAGCCTCTGCCCCCGGCCCTCCCCTACCGGCCTCTGCCCCCGGCCCCCCGCTACCAGCCTCTGCCCCCGGCCCCCCGCTACCAGCCTCTGCCCCCGGTCCCTTGCTACCAGCCTCTGCCCCCGGTCCCTAGCTACCAGCCTCCTCCCTTGCGGACAATCAGAGTGGGGGTGGTGAGTTTGGGGTACCACCCGGTTCCTCCTGGCACTCCAGCACCCGCACTGACTCCAGTCCCCGAGCCCTGTCCGGTTCCTGAGCCCACTCCGCTCCTTCCAGAGGGGGATCGGCCTCTGCTCCTGCCGGAGGGGGCCCGCCCTCCTGACCGTCCAGGGGAGGCACGCCCTCCGCTCCTGCCTGTGGGGGCCCTCCTCCACTCCTTCCCGAGGGGGGTTCCTCTTCAAGGCCTTCCAGAGGGGTCCCGCCTTCCAAACCTTTTGGAAGGGGCATGCCCTCTTCCTCCAGAGGGGACCAGCCCTCTACCTTGCCTTCCTGAGGGGTCCCGCCTTCCAGAGGGGGTCCGCCCTCTACCTGGCCTTCCTCCAGAGGGGACCCGCCCTCCACCTGGCCTCCCTCCAGAGGGGACCCGCCCTCCACCTGGCCTTCCTCCAGAGGGGACCCGCCCTCCACCTGGCCTTCCACCAGAGGGGACCCGCCCTCTACCTGGCCTTCCTCCTGAGGGGACCCGCCCTCTACCTCGCCTTCGCCGGCCTCCTGAAGGTTTTCGCCTTCGCCACTGCTGGCCGTCAGAGGGGTCTCCTTGCCGCTGCAGGCCTCCTGAGGGACTGAGCCCTCATCGTCCTTGCCGCCGGCCTCCTGAAGGGTTCCGCCTTCACTCTGCCTCTGCTTGCCCCCCAGGCCGTCCGCCTGAGGCTCCCTGCCATGCCCTGGGGAAGTTGTCTGGCCGCCCGCCTGACGTCCCTCCGCTCTGCCCCAGTCCATTTATTTTTTTTTGGATTCCCCCCTCCTGGCGCCCCTCCACCCACCCGTTTTGGGTTTGACTTTCTTCGTTTTTTTGCTTGTCGTGGGTCGCCTGGGAGTCGACCCTTAAGGGGGGGGGTACTGTCATGGTCTGTCGTGTTTTGGTGTGTTTCCCTGTGTTTCCCTCCTGTGTTGATTACTGTTCCCTCCCCTAATGTCTCAGTTGTTCCTCGTTGTGTTTGTTACTTAAGCCCTTGTCTTTCCTTTGTTCCTTGTGCTATCATTGTGGTTGTTCGTCCTGCGTGTTCCCTGTTGTCACCCGAGTTCCCTGGTTCCTTGCCTTAGCCTTTAGGCATAAATAAAGTGCTGTTCTTCCCTAAACCGTCTGCGTCTGGGTCCTACCTGCCTGCCTGCACCCGCAAACCCTAACAGGTCCACACTTGTACTGTATGGAATGACAGGGGTCCACTGTTGGCTGATACATGACAGAAGTTCTCTCTTAGTTAGCATAGAGTGACGTTCACACTCCATCATGGATGAGTAAAAAAATAAATAAGCAAAATGGATATTCCTTAAGAGGTAATAACAATCTAAATAAAATATGATATGTATATACATAGTCTTATTTTGCAATTAAAGTTGCCCCAACAATGTTGTCATGAACACAAATCTAAACTTAATAAGGTTTTTATTTTTTTACAGCTACAAACTTGTGTGCTTAGTCTACGGTTAAAGGAATGCATTTTATCTGTTGATTTGCATAACATAACTTTTTCTAATGACCGGGATCCACTGTTGGCTATTACAAAATGACAAGTCCCTTCTTAGATAGCATGGAGCGACATTCACACCTGCTTTATGAAAAGAGGAAATAACTATATATATATAATGTAAGGGAAAGATGGTAATCTCAACTAATGTAATGTCAAACTTGATTTGTTAGTGTTTTTAGGAACAGAATAGTCAAAAACCTATCTATTCATTAGTATCAATAAAAATGATAAACAAATACAATTAAAATACAATATAAGGGTCTAGACCTTTGAAATTGTTCGATCCCCACATTAGCCTTAATTTGCCATAATGAGGGTTTTATTTCTTTACAACTACAAACTTGTGTGCTTAGTCTACGGTTAAAGGAATGCATTTTATCTGTTGATTTGCATAACATAAGTTTTTCTAATGACAGGGGTCCACTGTTGGCTATGACAAAATGACACAAGTCCCTTCTTAGATAGCATGGAGCGACATTCACACACCTGCTTTTATGAAAAGAGGAAATAACTATATATATATACATATACATATATATATGTATATATATATATATAATATATAATGTAAGGGAAAGATAGTAATATCAACTAATGTAACAATAATTTGTCAAACTTGATTTGTTAGTGTTTTTAGGAACAGAATAGTCTAACAAAAACCTATCTATTCATTTGTATCAATACAAATGATAAACAAATACAATTAAAATACAATATGGGTCTAGATCTTTGAAATTGTTCAATCCCCAAATTAGCCTTAATTTACCATTTTACAATGTACTCTATTTTTAAAGAAATGCATTTGAATTGTTGATTTGCATCACAGGAAATGGTCCACACTTGTACTGTATGGAAGGACAGGGGTCCACTGTTGGCTGATACATAATGACAGAAGTTCCCTCTTAGATAGCATAGAGTGACATTCACACTCCAACATGGATGAGTAAGAAATTTGAATTTGAATGGTAACAATTCCGTTAAATCCTCGTCCTCGTTTTGATAGTCTCACTCATGGCCGATCAGTGTGTTCTTTCTGATTAGCTCTTAATTGAGATCACCTGTCACGCACCCCTTTATTAAAGGTGAACACAATTGGTTTGGTTTACTTTTCGCATCGGCCTGTGTCAATCGAGGTTGAGTTTAGTGAGGGTTGAAAGTTTTCGATCTAGATTGCAGATGCGTTGTTGCGTGTTTGTTTTTGTGGGCATTTGACTGAACAGCCCAGACAAATATTGCTACCAACATGGCACTTCGAAACAGACCACCGCAGTGAGTAAAAGTTATTTTCCTTTATTAAATGTTGACGTTTTTGGGCTATCTCCTCAGACACAAGCCATCAGTATCCCTGCTCTTTGCACCTTGACATGCATGTCACCCCTGTTTGTTAACCTAGCTTTGCTGATTTGTATCTTGTGATGTGTGTGTGCTTTTCTTAACAGGTGTTAGATGACTGACAAGATCTATGGGGGGGCCCCCTTTGGGCCCCCCCATACCAACTTAGTCTTCAAAGGAATCTAGTGCCATGGGACTCCAGTGTCTTCAAAACATCCTCGGAATACATGTGCATGAGTGGTCCACCGAAGGGTTGATCTGGAAGCCACCACGGTCCACGCAGTAATCTGCTGCGTGGGCCGTAGTGGCTTCCAGAGCCATCTTTCGGTCTTGGTCAGGATTTGTTACAGTTGCCCTTCAATGTAGCTGGCTACGGGTTTCTGAAGAAGCCTGCTTTACGTAGCATTGGAGTACAAATATTGTGCAAAATGCTCATGTAATTGCACTAGCACTGGTAACCTGTAGATTAGCTTAGTTTAACGTCATTCGGTGCTGTCTGTCAAATGTGTGGCTTACTTGAAGTCCACAAGGCCCTCTGGTAAACCACGTTGGAACACCCCTGGACAAGGTGATTAGTCACTGGGTGTGTGCTAAAGTTTTGTTCCATTTTTCACTAGTTGGTTAAGGTTTGGTAGAATTGTTTGGATGCTAGCGACTTGATGGCGTATGTACAAGAGCCTACCGTGGCCAGGCCGCAGTTGCGACGGCCACGGCCAGATGGCCTAGTGTGAGTGCAACCTTGATTGCATTTGTATACTGTTTACCATTGGATGTTTATGCAATTTGGCTTAATTCATCCGCTGTAAAGCTGCATTTGACTATTCCAGGGTCGTTTTGCACAGGCTTTCAATTGACCATGTTGACTAGTTTGTGGGAAGTTTTTTTTTTTTTGCGACCACTTATGCAACTGGGCTGTGAACCTTGCAATTCTAGTTGCATATTTGTACACGCAAGTTTGTCCATTTCTATCACCATCACTAACACTAGCTTCAGCATTTCCTTGTAGGCCATTAGCTGACTTGTGTATTGGAGCGATGATTTGGGTATTTTAAGATGCTTGAAAACCTAAAATAAAGCAAAATGCATGTCTGGTGTGCAAGAGACAATTTGTTGGCTTGCAGTAGTCGAGGAGTTGCCGTAGGTCGTAAGCCATCTGGAGGTTGTGGCAATGGAGGCTTTTGGTAGATCTGCCATCCAAGAAAGGTTAATTCTTCTGAAGCATGATTAATAGTTTAGTAAATTGAATCTATTCATATAGAACTATAAAATCCAAGACTGCAGCCAGTAACTTGGATCGCAATATGTGGAAAGTATTAGTCTTCATTTGTAACAACAGAATAATTAACATGTCTAACTGGGTTTCTTCCATTTTCTAACTAGGGGGACTTGACTGAGTGTACTGGATTAATCAGTAGTGGTACTTTGCCCAACAGATTTGATGGCATGACTACAGGGTGACAAAGACAATTATTCCCTGCCTATCAAAAGAGACTTCTAAAACATATCTGCTAGAACAGTTCCTATACTTTTTGTATAATTTGGTCATGCTGCAAATTTACTTTTTGTAGTTGCTCCATATTTAGTTCTTTGACAGCCTCACCTGCTAGAAAAGTCTATTAAAATCGGCTAAATATAATGAACTAAATTAATAGCCATGAAAAGTTGTCACTCATACTAATGGCAAATACCCCCTTTCAGTTGGTGGTTCAACACTGATGTCTCTCTAGGCTTGAGGGAGAGCTCACAAGTAAATTACACGAATGCCCTGGAGCAATTGGGAATACACTTTTATTTAGTCTACCTGACCAGGGACATCTTTGAACTACAGGTCACCTAACCCAAACTTTTTACTCTTGTTATTTTTAGAATCTAGCTCCATTGCCGTTAGAAATGGTGTCTCCAGTACTGCAAAGTGCTTCCACAAGTTTAAAAAAGAATGGGCAGAAAAGGAACTGCCAACTAAATCTATTTAACATGGGTAGAAAGTTTCCATGGAAGCTCTTGGCTGCTGGTTCCCAACACAGCTCCACTGTTGGCCTGTGACCTTGCGTTTAACTTTTTTGGACTTTTGGTGACTTTCACAAAAGAGAAATGAACTGGTTAATACAATAAACAAGACATTTGAAACTTCAGCTACATTTTTATCTATTTGTACTGCCTTTGATTTCAACCCGTGACATGTTTGTCAGGTGATAACTATGTACCTGTGACCGTATATCATGGTACCATTTTGAACTGTTTGTGGATATTGCATTAAATCCATATGCTTGAAACTTTTCAATAATGCATATCAACGAAACAATGGAATGAAATAAATAGTTCAAGCAATTTGTGGGACTTGGCTGCTTTTACATTATTACTCATTTTGGGGGTTATTTCAGTCTCTCCAACCTGCAGGTCGTGCGAAGAATCTATCTATAAATCTATAAATGTCTTGATATCATCTTTCGTCTCAACACTTCTGCTGCAGCCGCTTAAAGTCTCACTCCGAGAACCTTAAAATATGAATCAATCCATTAGAAGTATGAAAATATCTTCCCGGTGGCGTAACGGGGCAAACAAGGTGTGCCCTTGTTTCCCCCAAGATGTTTCGGGGTAGTAATTAGCTGTCGATTTTTGAGGCCTTTATCAATAATGACCAGCTATAGATTTGCTTCCCGATGGAGATTTCTGACAAATTACATGTTATTTAGCATCTACACGTTAAGCTGAGTCCAATGAGATCAAGCTCGCCCTCTTGCTACACCGAGATCATGTCCTAGACCATAGGTGTACCATGTAAAATACATGTTACCATTTGCTAGAGTGTCATGCTTGGTGTTTTTGGACTCAGCTCAACGTGTGTTCCTAATAACATGTCATTATTTAGCATCTACTAACCCTTCCGATTGACTTCTGATTGACTAATGAATTGTTTCAGCTATTCCCCCAGAAGTCTGGGGTCAAAAGGTCAAAAGGAGCCGGCACCACGCCGCTTATGAGATAACAAAAGTGAATGTGTATTTCTCTCATAACTTTTTGTCATTAAAGAGAGGCCTGATTCTCAGATATGCATGTTGGATGGCTAGGGTGTAGGTCTGGGAAGAACTTCAGGCCAAAATCTTGCAAGCAAGCCGCTGGTCACAGGTGCAACGAGATGGAGCACTTGCTGAGTCATTTCCTGTAGGGCTGGAGCCACAGGTTGAAGCGTATGAGTGAATGAGTGTTTCAATTTATAATAATCCAAAATCCAATGGCAGAACCCGTTGGCTTTTTGTCGAGGGAATCCAGGGCGACGCTCACTTCCGGGTTGGCCAACATACGTCATCCCTCCACCACTCTACTGTACAAACACATGTTCAAGTTGAATGAGAATAATAATAATAATAATTCTGCCATAGTATTTATTTAAGGGGGAGGGGGGGGGATACAAGTCTTTTGGCCATTCGTAGTGTTGATCAGCAGAGAAATTATTTGTCCGCAAAGACGGTGAAGTCACCGGACTACTACCCATGCAAGTGAACGGAGCGCTCCACGGCATTGAGAAGACCCGTGTAATAAAGGCCTATAATATTTCTGTTCATGGCATAGATTTCTCCTCAGATTAGGCCAATAAACCAATGGTAAAATAAAAATAAAAACGCTCGATCAAAGGCCCGGCCCGAGTATAGTGGTGGGAAATATCGGCCCGACCTGGCCCGCGTCGGGCTCGGGCTCGGGCAGAGAATCTAAACACTGACTGGAACTACTTAGCAGGTGTCTGTAGGGCTATATCAGGAGTTAATGCACGCACTGCAGCCAATCAGAATCAGAGTATTCCCCCAGACCGTGGTCTACTCTAAACAATATTATTCACGAGTTATAAACAACCCCTACACATCAATATTAATGATAACCCTGTGGAAATTGCCATAAGTGAGAGACACAATTTCGCACGTTGAGCACACAGTTGTGTGACTCGTTTATTTAGTAAGAGAGAAACAGGAAATCAAAACGTGCTGAAGGTAAACAAATCCCGCATGGGCTCTGACGTCATGCGACGCTCGTAATCCTTAAAACGGACAGCGATCCCTGAACCACCAAGACAGTAAACGACATGCCTAACACAATTGAAAGAACAACACATAACAAAATACTGTAGGTGAATTATGTTACACTCACTACAACCCATTAAATACGGTATGATTTCTAGATGTCATGGCAACGTCCGCTCGCGACACTGGACTTGCGATCGAGGCATCGACGCGGACGTTCATTCACATAGCCAAAAACAAGAGAATAGATGGCTAGATAAAATAAACATCAAGACATACAATTCTAAAAAGAACAGATGAAGCAGCTACCCTTTTTTCCTTCGCGGTTTGCCTGAGCAGCGCACCTGCATTTAATATATCCGTGAATTGTCACAATTTCTCAGAATCAAAGGTGAAAGTAGAAACGGGTGGCCTAAAGCTGTCATATTGTTCACAGACAAGTTTAAGTAGAAAGGGATGGCCAAAAGCTGTCATATTGTTAGTTATCACAGACAATTTTTAACAATAAATGTTCTGTACGGCGCTCCTTAAGGGACATTAGGGAGAACGCTCCCGGACAGAACCCTAGTTTGGAAGTCGTGCTTAGTGACACGACAAATACTCCCAATTGAAATACATGGGTTTGAAATTTGTGCTTTTTGACGCGTAAATTTTGAAAATACGTGTCCCTGATGACGTTTCAATAGATTAAATAACATGACAGTGTCACGTATTTTCGTGAGACCGGGTTGAAATATCGCTTAAGTATTCAAGTCCCCTCTTGGCAACTTCTTTAAAATAAATCAAAAAAACACATTTGAAGTTATATTATGACAAAATAACTTAAAACTAAACTCTGTATTATGTTTTTGTATTTTTTAAATGACCAGAAATAGAGGTCCACACTTGGTCGATGAAAACCGATAGTCCCCTGTTGGTAGGGTAAACGTGTGTGTGTGTGTGTGTGTGTGTGTGTGTGTGTGTGTGTGTGTGTGTGTGTGTGTGTGTGTGTGTGTGTGTGTGTGTGTGTGTGTGTGTGTGTGTGTGTGTGTGTGTCAGTGCTTGTGTGTGTCTGCATCGTTGCAATTGTGCGTTGCATGAGGCTTCTGTTTACTTCCAGCTGCCCACCAATACGATCCGTTAGTGGTGATTGCAGCATCAGCCCAAACATCGATGTATTATTAAAGAATTATCGTCAAGATATGATGGCAAGTGAGTAAAGAAAAGGTCACGGACAAATATTGTGCAATCTAGTAAAGGGTAACACTTTTAGAATTCAACACACACCTAGGCAAACACACACATGCACGCACAAACATACACGCATAAACAAACACCCGCACACAGGCACACAGACACACACACACAAATACACACGCCTTTCAAGGCCAAAATTCAAACTCCAATGCTTTTAAAGTCGGGATAGAATAACATTCAATAATATGGTTACCTCAAGCGAACCCTGACTGATCTTGTGTGAGTGAGTGAGGGTGTGAGTGAGTGAGTCTGTGTGAGTGTGTGAGTGAGTGAGTGAGTGCGTCTGTGTGTGAGTGAGTGAGTGAGTGAGTGAGCGAGCGAGTGAGTGCGTCTGTGTGTGTGTGTCGTGTGTGGAAAATGCAGCAAGTTGATACGTGCTGCATCTTTATGGAAACTTGTATCCATGAAGTTTCTCTTTGGGGGGGTTGGACATCGGAGCCTGGAAACATCAGACTGGGAGTCGATTCCCACGAGCCACCACACTATGGGGCCACTGGCGTACCCGAAAGAAAAGCTCTTTCACACAAGCAACACAACAAGCCATTGGGGGTCAAACACACTCTGGTAGGCAGGCTTATGAGGACTCGCTGGAAAGCTACTTTACCAGGGATATTTATAGTGTTTCGGTCATAACAATAACTTGAAAAGAATGTGGATGAAGGACTTTGAGGATTTTTTCAACCACTTGGTGTGTGTTTTTTTACACACCCCATGATGGAGGTGACACCACATACCTGTACACACACGCTGAAGGAAGGTACACACAAAAACACACACGTCGACATACATACACACACACACACGCACAGACACACATGATTAGAAGTTATACACATACTGAGGGACGTTACACACACACAGAAGTGCACACACGCACACACACACAAAAGTGCAGACACGCACATATACACACGCACACACACACACACAAGTGCACACACGCACAAAAGTGCACACACGCACATACACTCACACAGAAGTACACACACGCACACTGACAACACTACTTTTAAGATAACTGCGGAGCCATCGCCTTGATGCACCCATTGTTTTGTTGTCCTGTCAAGCAGTGCATCCCACGTCTGTGTGTGTGTGTGTGTGTGTGTGTGTGTGTGTGTGTGTGTGTGTGTGTGTGTGTGTGTACGGTCACTTGTTGTGTGTGCGTGTGATGTCTGATCAAAGTCCCCCTGCCTGTCCAGCGGTGGTGACCTGGTGTCATAGCTTTTCCCCGTCGGCAGAACCACCTGAATACAGACGAGCTACAGGCCCAGCACAGCCCTCCTCCCATCCCTCCCTCCCCCTCCTCCCATCCCTCCCTCCCCCTCCTCCCATCCCTCCCTCCCCCTCCTCCCATCCCTCCCTCCCACCCCTCCCCCTCCTCCCTTCCCTCCCTCCCCCTCCTGTCCCAATCTACTTTATCTCACCCTGTTCCTCTCGTTTACCCTTTTTCTCCTCTGTATTTCTGTGTGTGTGTGTGTGTGTGTGTGTGTGTGTGTGTGTGTGTGTGTGTGTGTGTGTGTGTGTGTGTGTGTGTGTGTGTGTGTGTGTGTCTCTCTCTCCCTCTCACTCTGCCTGCCGACTTTTTTTCTTGTAGAGAACATTGGTGTGACATTGTAATGGCTCTATTTTGGGAAGTTGGGGGGGGGGGGGGGGGGGGGGGCAGAGTGGAGGGCAAAGTTTTGATGCTTGGAGGTAAACAGTGTCTGCAACCAAGACAACAGACATCCCACGCCAACTCGGACAGTCAGACACAACTGGCTTCTGCTTCACTCCCTTTTAAGATAATCTCTCCTGTCCCTCTCTCATGAACACACACGCACACACTGACACACAATGGCGTCTCTCAAAACTCAACTCAATCCAAAAGGCTTTATTAGAAGAAAGACATCTATACAATGTGTGGCTAAAGCGTTGAACCATTGCACTACGTGTCTCTCTCTTACTCTCTCTTTCTCCCTGCTTTCTCTCCTTCACCGTTGTTTTCTCTCTCTCTTTGCCTCCATGACAAGAGGGAATAATTCATCAGTACATGACATATGACTTAATTACTAAACTGTACTAGTATACTATAGAGTGGGTGGGTTGAGGACAGGGTGTGTGTGTGTGTGTGCGTGCGTACGTACGTGCGTGCGTGTGTGTGTGTGTGTGTGTGTGTTTACGAGTGCACTGTGCCCACGTATGCATGCGTGTGAAACGGATCGAGAGTATGAATACATGAATGCTTACCTTCAAATAACTGTGTGAGCTAATGGCTGCATTGCATTTGTTCCCGCGGTGCACCTGTCTTGACACAGCCCTCGGTGTCCGCTCTGCCGTGATAGAGACATGGCTCCCACGGTCCAATCACCCGCAGAGCTCATGTGTGTGTATATATCATCGGCAGTTTTCGTTTTCCATGAGGGTGTGATCATCTCAGGCCCCGTTTACACGAAGGGAAAACGCAGATATTTTCACACGGTTTGGCCTCTCATTTACACGAAAACGCAGTTTTTGTCACAGAAAACGATCATTTCTAAAAACTCCGGCCAAAGTGGAGATTTCTGAAAACGCGTTACGTGTTGTCGTGTCAACGGGTAGAAACAGGGTTTTAGGTTCTGAAACGTCACATTATGCGCCAGGAAATGCTTAACGTCATATGAGCGCCCTATGTTTACAGTTTGTTTGTTACAGGAAGACGCTCGTGTTATTCGTTGTTGTTGATTCTGAGGATTCTGATTGGCTTGCATGGCATTATCCTTCTCCCTACACTGCCGCCCATAGGTTTGGCATAGTTATAATGTCCCAACGGCGTATTTATCCGTTTTGATGTAAACGACAACTTTTTTGAAAACGATGTTGTGTGCACAATGTTATTTTTGAAAACGGAGGGGGGGAAATATTTGTTTCTATAAATACCTTGCTACGTATAAACGTGGCCTAAGTCACTGAGCACTAAACACGCGATGGGGGAGAGAAAAGCATGAGAGAGAGAGAGGCAGGGTGCTGGAAAGAGAGGTAGGGATAGGGAGAGAGATAGGGTCAAAAACAGAGCATATAAGGATAAAGGGTTAACTTGCGTGTGGAGATGGCTGGTCTCACCTGTACAGACTGATTACTCAATGAGCAACAGGTGTGCAGCCTCAGCTAGCCCCAGAGTCCAATCAGTGTGACTCAGGCCAGGTGAGGCTGCCTCAACCAGCCGTCAGCCACACACACTCCCGCTTGGATTTAATGTGCAGAATATTTGGGTTAACCTCAACTCCACTCTGAATGTTCAACATGTAATACTTAAGATCCAATATCGACTGAATGTCGAACTCAAAATGTTCCGCTCAAATTAAATATTCAACATATAATGCTCAAAATATAGGACTCAACATGTAATTCTTAACATTTAATGCTCAAAATGTAAGGCTCAGCAATTCGTTTCATACTCTTACATTCTCAGTGAACATTTGAAACTAAGCATGACAGTGTTACGGCTTGTTAAGCACGCTGCTCAGCGTGGGAGCGAAATGAGAAATACGCCTTGAGACAGAAAAATGCAAGAGCATCAGTGTTGGGCGGTTTCTGCTGGCAATGATCAAAATGAGGCCGCTCGAATTCTGTCTATTGATATATATATATATATATATATATATACACAAAGTACGACACACAGAGAAGATCAGTGTCTCAAACTGTGCCTCGATCGGATAAATGGTAAAATGAAGGATAGAGAGAGAGAGAGAGAGAGAGAGAGAGAGAGAGAGAGAGAGAGAGAGAGAGAGAGAGAGAGAGAGAGAGAGAGAGAGAGAGAGAGAGAGAGAGAGAGAGAGAGAGAGAGAGAGAGAGAGAGAGAGAGAGGAGATGAGAGAGAGAGGAGATGAGAGGATGGGAGGACGATCGATACTCTGATATATCCCGGTGTGCCTCAGTGGCCCTGGAACCCTCCGCCACAGCCCCCCACCCCCCAACCCCCACACAAGATGAACGACTGCCCTGTCAGGTATATGGGAGGGCCCGGGTGTCTGTGTGTGTGTGTGTGTGTGTGTGTGTGTGTGTGTGTGTGTGTGTGTGTGTGTGTGTGTGTGTGTGTGTGTGTGTGTGTGTGTGTGTGTGTGTGTGTGTGTGTGTGTGCGTGTCGATGCGTGCGTGCGTGTATGTGTGTGTGCGTGTGTGTGTGTGTGCATTTTGATTGAGGATGTAAAGCTTATATCACCAACATTGACACAGACACATACACACACACACACACACACCCAAACACACACACACACACACACACCACACACATGCACACATGCACAAACACATGCACTTACACACACACAGGATTGCCGACTGAAAATAGAGCCTCATAGGCTGAGAGATCGCCAGAGAGAGACAGAGAGCGACACAGGGAGAGAGGGCGAGAGAGAGAAAGAGTGGTGGACTAAAGGAGAGATCTCTCCCCACTGGCGCACTGTGAAGATTTGGCGCAAAAACATGCAAAACACAGCAAGCATGCTCTCCAGGGAGCAGATACTAACTAACCCTAACAAAACCAGTGAAGTCCTATAATAAATAGGCATCACACACACGTACAGAAACACTCACACACAAACATACACACAGATACAGACACCAACACACTCCCTCTCTCACACATACACACACACACACACAGACACACACACACACACACACACCTTCAAACCCCCTATGATCTCTCCCTGTCTAACCCTCGCCTGTGATTGCTAGCTAGTTAGCAAGGCAGCTAGCGCTAGGGGCCATTTCTTATCGAGAGGTAAGGGGCCTCTATGGTGTGTGTGTGTGTGTGTGTGTGTGTGTGTGTGTGTGTGTGTGTGTGTGTGTGTGTGTGTGTGTGAGTGTGAGTGACAGGTGGAGCGTAGGATGAAGGAAGCCAGGAAACTCTCGCTTTGTTCCACAAAGAACCCTCTGTTGTCTTTTGATCCACTCCCTCTTCAAAGTGCACAAGTCTGTTTTATACCCGACAGAAGTCACTCTCTCTGTCTCTCTCTCTCTCTCTCTCTCTCTCTCTCTCTCTCTCTCTCTCTCTCTCTCTCTCTCCTCTCTCTCTCTCTCTCTCTCTCTCTCTCTCTCTCTCTCTCTCTCTCTCTCTCTCTCTCTCTCTCTCTCTCTCTCTCTCTCTCTCTCTCTCCTCTCTCTCTCTCTCTCTCTCTCTCTCTCTCTCTCTCTCTCTCTCTCTCTCATATCACACATCTCATTTGTAAGACTCAAGAAGATGTAAGAAAGCATGACGGGTGGGCTGGGGTGGGGTGAGGTTGGTTGGGAGGGGGGGGGGGTCCTGATTGAGGTTTGACAAATTAGATTTGATCCTGATGGATGCTGAGTCAACGTTTGAAACAAGAGGGAGGAAAGGGGAGGAGAGGGGAGAGGGGAGGGGGGAGAGGTTGGGAGGATAGAGAGAGGAGGGATGAGGGAGAAAAGAAAGAAACAGTGTGCAATCGAATTTAAACATAAAATAATGGCGAAAGATAAAAGCACTAAATCTATTAAGAATATGGCAGGAAACAATATCCTCTTTGTTTTTGATGCTATCCAATAACTTGATTATAGGATAGCAGGCCCACTTAAACTCAAGTAGCATTTCACTCAAATAGA
>NC_044052.1:17863903-17865865 GCF_902167405.1 Gadus morhua
TCAGTGCAGGGAAACGGACGCCACAGCGGTCAAGACTGTCTCCGACGGCAACGGCCACCAAGGGCGGGAACCAGTGTTTCTTCAGGCACGGACGGACCAATGGACGGACGGACAGACGGACCCATGGGCCGCATCATTTTATCGGTTGGATTACAGACACTGTATTTCCTGTAAAAAGCAAACACGTATTTCAGAAGTAATCTTGCATACACCACACACACACACACACACACACACACACACACACACACACACACACACACACACACACACACACACATACAAACACAAAAACACACACACATTCACAAAGACCACCTGGTCACTTGAAAAATTGTAAATGGAGCAGAATATTAATTAATCTCTTTAAATGTCAACCGGAACCTGAGATGTGTGTGTGTGTGTGTGTGTGTGTGTGTGTGTGTGTGTGTGTGTGTGTGTGTGTGTGTGTGTGTGTGTGTGTGTGTGTGTGTGTGTGTGTGTGTGTGTGTGTGTGTGTGTGTGTACCACATTTGCTGTTAGTAATCTGTTGCGCGTTCTGTGAATTTTGGGACAATTAGAGAGGAGGGAGAAGAGATGTCGAGTCGTAAAATGAAGGGAAATAATGTAAAAGAAAAAGGAAGAGAGATCGTGTCGTCAATTATAAATCTTTGACTGTTTGTGTATGCATATGGTTGTGTGTGTGTGTGTGTGTGTGTGTGTGTGTGTGTGTGTGTGTGTGTGTGTGTGTGTGTGTGTGTGTGTGTGTGTGTGTGTGTGTGTGTGTGTGTGTGTGTGCATGAGGTGTTAACACAGTGTGGGGTCTCCATTAGCAACAGCATAATGAATGCATCACAATAAAATATACACACACACACAAACAGACACACACACACACACACACACACACACACACACACACACATCTCCCTCTGATTTCTCCGTTTCACTCAGCAACTGAAAGGTCAAACTTTAGGTAAGCAGACCACATCTCTCACACAAGGACACATTAGTGTATGTCAAATATGTGTATGTGTGTTAGTGTGTGTGTGTTTGTGTGCGTGTGTGTGTGTGTGTGTGTTTCTGTATGTATGTGTGTGTATGTGTGTGCGTGCGTACGCGTGTATGCATACGTGTGTGTGCGTGTGTATGTGCGTGCGTGTGTGTGTATGTTTGTGTGTGTGTGTTTGTGTGTGTGTTTCTGTATGTGTGTTTGTGTGTGTGTGTGTGTGCATACGTGTGTATGCATACGTGTGTGTGTGTGTGTGTGTGTGTGTGTCTGTGTGTATGTGTGTGTGAGTGTGTGCCCATGGCTGCCTACATGTGTCTGTGCGTGTGTTCACTCGTCTGTGCACATCACGTGCACACAGAACGTGTGCATGTGATGTGCGCGTGCGTGTTGTACATGTTCTTCCTTCAGAGCTCGACTACAAAGGAAAACACCGAAACCAACGCTGATAGCCCACGTGCACAGCTGTACGTGCACGCTCTCACACAGCCGCCCCAGCCGTGCGTGACGTGTGGAGGCGCTGGGGTACGCACGGCTGCAAGCCACAGAAGCTCATTTCAAGCAGGGGGGCTTGGCAGGGCCCGGGGCCGCAGGTGAGCTGGAGCTGGCAGGGGACGGCTCGCCTTTCCCACCCGTTATCAGAGGGCCTCGGTCGGGCTAAGCCTGCGAGCAGTGGGGGGGCCCTGGCTGCCGTTCCTCCAGGCTGGGCAGATAGCAGCCAATCAGTGGCTCCAAAGAGACTGGCCCACAGCCCTTCTCCTGACAGCCTACCATTAGCATATCCAGGGGCCTCTGTGTGTGTGTTTGTGCGTGTGTGTGTGTGTGTGTGTGTGTGTGTGTGTGTGTGTGTGTGTGTGTGTGTGTGTGTGTGTGTGTGTGTGTGTGTGTGTGTGTGTGTGTCCGTGTACGTGTACGCGTGAGTGTGTGCATTAGCTGAGGTTCCATTGTCAGCCACTGAGTTCGATTGGGTTTTT